>NC_135174.1:632174-827174 GCF_041146795.1 Maylandia zebra | reverse complement strand
ACTCTCGTCCAGCCTTTCTAGTCCCTTCCTCAGTTTTCCTCGTCTAGATGTTTTCCACCAAACTTCTCGGTGTTGTCATCGTTTGTCATGCAGGTAAAGATTAAAGTGCTCTCTGTCCAGGGTTCAAGTGTTCACTGGCCTACATTCTTTCTCATCCTGCACTATCTGCCAGGATTCTGGCACGCAGGGCCCACCCCATATGCCACCCTGCAGCGTGGCCTCGATCGGTCTGGACTGGTCTGGCCTTAATGGGAAGGACTGGACCAGCTTGGTCCAGGTGGATGTGGGCCATTTCTCTCCTCTGTCCAAAGGAAAAAGAGCCACCGGGGGAACCTTTATGTAATAATCATTCACTGGGTGACATGATATATCTGTAATTACCAGGAATGGCTTGCAGAAAGAAGACATATCATATTCCACATGGCAGCCACCGGTAATTAGCTGCAATTAGGCACTGGCTGCATGCAGGGAAATGTAAAGCACTGCTGATTGTTATTATGCTGCTCTAAATGAAATGAACACACTGACAAATAATGAATTCTACTTCTTACTTAATAATAAGAATACTGCTGCTTAGTGTTTGTGCAGCCACACCTGTCTGACTGCATGCTTTGTAATCACTGATTAACAATGACCACATTAAGAGTCGCTCATCTTTCACATGAATACATGCATATACTCACCTGCTTTGTTAAACGCATTAAATAAACAAAGCCAACTGAATGACGGGAACATTTTTTTGACTCTCTGCTGCAAAGCAGAAAAACTGGGTTATTTCATGATTTCAGAGTGGAAGCAAAATGAACTGCATGTGACAAAGAACACGCATGTCAAAGACAGTTATTGCGGTAAAATGATACACCCAGGATATCAAAACATCCTGTTGTTCTCTATAACAGTCACACTGTAAGAATCCAAAATCAAACCAAACACATCTTCCTGACTTCAGGATAACGACCGCATCAGCCTGGAGCGCTCACGGGAATTAGAATAAGGAGACGGTTGGTTTGAGGCCTGTCACACAGCTTTTTAGGTTTTATGTCTTGTCTCAACATTAGAAAGAAAGCATGAAACAGTGTGTGTGTGCGTGCGTGTCTGTGCTCTGTGTGTGTGTGTGTGTGTGTGTGTGTGTGTGTGTGTGTGTGTGTGTGCGTGTGTGTGTGTGTGTGTGTGTGTCAGGATGGGAACCCGAGAGAAAGGTGATGAGAGGTCAGCCTGGTCCGACTCTCCTCTGTTGTATGTGCACAGGCAGTGATGTGGACAGCTAATCAATACTACACTTAGAGCCTCATAACTGGCCTGCTCAGGAACTTTCCCCCATCTTTGAGTGATGTCATCACCACTCCCTCATCAGAGGGAGAAAAAGCAGAAGAGCGCTGAAGGGAGTGTGAGATGTTATGGTCACTGAGCAAAAAAAACCAACAGATGATGCCTTGAGATAAAAGTTTCTTATTTTATTTTCAAAATGAGAACAAAAAGAAGGACACGACATGGATACAGACAGACAAAGAGGGTTAGCGAAACACGGCCCTGTCACAAATTATTTTCATTTCAAAATAGGCTTTTCTTGAAATGGTGCATTTGATTTGTTTTCCGTGTTCTATTATGAATAAATTATGTGTATATGAGATTTACAAATCCTTTTTAATAATAATTACATGTGATTTAAGATTTGTAAGGTAAACCTCACTTACAAACCCTTAAATGTGCACCAGGAGTTTAGAGACAATTTTCAAGCTGACAGCTTCACACCGATCCACAAATGAAAAACGTATTTAAGTCCCAGTGTAAAGCTGGGACATTCCTCTGTATCCCTACAGTTTTGTTTGTTTGTTTTTCAGTAAAACGGACATTTCTGTATGTATCTGTCAGAACAGCTCATCGCCTCTACGAGGAAACAGATTTAGCAGTTAAAGACACAATAGACTTCTGGGGAAAGTCAGTCAGGGAACCTCTGTTGTAAATCACTATGGACCATCCTGTGCAGTTTATGCTGATTACTCTCTGTGTATTGTGAATATAGATTTCACTAGCTGGGCCCACGTCCTCATTTTAGGTTTGGCAGCATTTAAGTAGGTAAAGCTAAATGCTTGGACATGAATTGAGCTGCGGTTTGGGGAAGGCCTCGAAAGGGACTGGCGATGGCTCCCGGGCCTGGCAGATCCCCAAAGAAGGCATCCCCTAGAAGCAGTAATAACTGTGCGATACAAAGGTCGAAGACGTCAGCGGAATAATTTGATTTTCGATTCGACTTGTTTATACAGCACCGAGCCACAGTGACAGACGCCTCAAGACCCTGCAATGATGTCTAGAGGAAAACCCAACAATCATATGACCCCCCTATGAGCAAGCACTTTGGCAACAGTGGGAAGGAAAAACTCCCTTTTAACAGGAAGAAACCTCGGGCAGAACCAGGCTCAGGGAGGGGCGGGGCCATCTGCTGAGACCGGTTGGGGAGAGAGAAGGAGAAGAGGACGAAGACGAGCGCAGGGAGAGCGAACCTCGCTCCGTGGTGTGGAGTGGATGAGCTCAGACAATTAGGAAGGAATGGCAGGAGAAGAGATCAAAGGAAGTTGCAAACAACGGAAATCTTAATAGATGAAAGAGGGGAACCCTCGATCGGGTAGCGACATGGCTCGACTTTGAGCTGAAGCTCTGACAGAGAGGAATGCTGAATTTGAGATTTGAAGTAGGGCATGGCGGCTTGAAAAGCTTGTGAGCTTGTCTTTGAGTAGAAGATGGAGAGGGGGTGCTTAGCTGGTTAATTACTTCAGATAAGGTAACAATAACGACTTAGCTGATTTCTGAATGAACAGAAGAACAGCAGCCACTTGGGAAGAGTTGATGAATTGAAAGACTGATTAGAGGAAAATAATCTGTATAATAATAGCCCCCAAAATTGTCCGAGAGCAGAGTGCGAGTCCACTGGACTTCGTGGGAGATGATAAGGCATTTAGATGCAGTCAGAACCGTGAGTCGACTTAGAGAGCGGTCTCGAATGATTATGTCGAGGGTGGATGCCTGATGATGCTGGTGAAAGCACGTGAGAAGTGAAGGGACCCCATGAAGAATTATGCGCATGGCGCATTTTGGTTGTCTTAAAGTGAGCGATAGAGGACAGAACCCGGCATCCCGGTGCCACAAAGGTTAACCTTTGCTTTGTGAAGGCAGGAAAGATGGCAGCAAAACTGGGATGTACCGGAATGATTTGCTGCTACACCTTGTGGAAGACAGGACAAAATGGAGAAACTGACATCATGGAGAGAGGAATTTTTTTTTTTTTTTTTTTGTGCAAGTGATTGATGGCAGAAGCTGCTAATTCGGTACCAGAAGGGTGAGCTGCTTAGGGAACTGACCCTTGCAACTCGGGGCAAAGAGCTTTTTCTGCATTGCAAATAGGGAATAGAGACACGGAACCTGCCATTTTGGTGTTGATAGGAACGTCTGCTGCTTAGCATGTGAGGGCTAGATGCAGAGAAGCTGGCATCGTGGCGGTAGAAGGATTCACTGCTGCATTGCTGTGATAAATGCATAGAAACTGGCAACTCTATATTAGAAAGCATGCTGCTGCATTTGCGAATGAGGGATAAAGAAGAACCAGGCATCTCGGTGCCAAGCTTGATATTGCATTCGTAAAGGAGGGACAGAGGAAGAGAAGCTGGCATCCCGGTGCCAGTGCTTGCTACTGCATTTGCGTAGTGGCATAGAGGAAGAGAACCTGGCATCGCCGTGCCCAAAGCATTCTGCTGCATTTGCAAATGAGGGATAAAGACAGAACCTTAACTTATGCAGAGAAACTGACAACGTGGTGGAAGAAGTTTGCTGCTGCGCTTACGAATGATGGATATAGAAGGAACCAGCTAGAAGGATTCTCTGCTGCTTTAGCCATGATGGATGGACAGGAACTGGCAACTCAGGGGTAAGAAGCTTGTCACTGCGGTTTGCACATGGCAGATATAGCAAGAACCCGACACCACTGTGCTAGAAGGGTTTGCCGCTGCTTGAAACCCAGTGCCTTTTTTTTATTAATTAATTTTGTCTATGCAGAGAACTGCCAACCGGGTGGTAGAAAAGCTGCTGCTTTTGCGAATGAGGGATAAAGGAACCTGGCAACCTGGTGCCGAGGTTTGCTGCAGAGGTTAGCTGAGAAGGGACGAGAGGCTCGGAACCTGGCAACTCGGTGCCGAGATTTGGTGCAGGAATTTGGGAAGAAGGGATGAGTGGTTGAGAGCCTGGCAACTCAGTGCCGATGTTTGCTGCAGAGTTTAGCTAAGGAGGGAAGAGGCAGGGAACCTGCACATCTCTGTTGCTTGTGGGGCTCGCACACAAGAATTTCACTCGCATGTGCTGTGCCAGTGTGCCTGCACATGTGATGTGACAATAAAAGTGATTTGATTTGATTTGATTTGACCTGCCAACTCGGTGCTGAAGCATGCTGCATTTGCTATGGAGGGATGGAGTACTGACAACTCTGTGCCTTTTTTTTTCTTTCTCTTAACTATGCTGAGAAACAGGCAACCCGATGGTCGAAAAGCTGGTTGATGAGTGGCTGAACACCTGGTAACCCGGTACCGACGTTTGCTGCAGAGTTTGAGAGGGATGGGTGGGTGGCTGGGAACCTGGCAACCCGGTGCCAAGGTTTGCTGCAGAATTTAGCTTAGGAGGCGTGGGAGGCTGGGAACCTGGCAACCCGGTGCCGACGTTTGCTGTGGAGTTTAGCAGATGAGAGGTTGGGCACCTGGCAACTCGGTGACGAGGTTTGCCGCGGAGTTTAGCAGCGGTGGGATGAGTGGCAGAGAACCTGGCAACTCGTTGCCGAGGTTTGCCGTGGAGTTTAACAGATGAGAGGTTGGGAACCTGGCAACTCTGTGCTGAAGCATACTGCATATTTTTTTTTTTGTGTGTGTCATCTTTGCTGAGAAACTGGCAGTTCGGTGGTAGGAAGCTTGCTGCTGTGTTTGCGAATGGCGGATAGGGAAGAACCGGGGTTCTAGGTGCCAACTTCCTTAAGCCTTTAGTGAAAGGAGGGAAGGAAACAACACGACGATGGAGAACAGTAGACAGTATGGAGCTAGCGACAGATTTCCAGCTTGCATTCCTACCTGGTGCTCGCGGGTGGGTGGAGCTACGAAGTACGCTGTAGCTTTTGCTGTTGGAGCTGCGATTTTTTTGGAAGCGTGGGTTCGGCACTGACAGCCGTCTGCTTTTCGGCTAACTTGCCTGGACTGAGACCCATTTCGGAGCAACGTGAGAGGAGCTGTGAGTTCTGCAGGCGGGCGACCCCGCTGGTTTTTGCTGAAGTGGCGGGCGGCAGGAGTTATGTCATGACTGGATTTAGTGCAGATGAGACGACTGGATGGATGGGTTAGCAGACCGCATGTGGCAAGAAAACTGCTAGGAGGTCGTCAGCATTCGGTTCTTTGGAAGCGCTGCCGTGATGTTTGGTGTGTTTCTGGGATTGCCGGAGGAAGCGATGGATGCAGAGCTTGAGTAGTTGTTCGTCTGACGCGCTGAGGGACGAGAGGGCGATTTTAGCGAATGGAAGAGTGAGTAAAATTACATTACTCTTGAGAGATGAGCTGTGTCTAAAGGTATTCACCGAGAATGGACCCTCGGCGAATCACGTAAATGAGAATGACGCACGTAAATGAGAATGAACAGCTTGTGGAACTGGGGGAACCTATATAGATGACAACCGGAAAGAGCGTGTTTCCTGCTCCTGAAATTCTGATACACAATCTCCAAATAATCCAGGTAACGTGGAACTTGTCATGTTACTCTCACCATTCTCTGGTAATAGCAGACTAAGATCGTTAAAAACTTCAGGATGTAGAAGCAGTTTTTTAAAACCATATACAGGGAGTGCAGAATTATTAGGCAAGTTGTATTTTTGAGGAATACTTTATTGCTTCTCCTTGAATCGCTACCTTATCGTGGTGGAGGGGTTTGTGTGTCCCAGGGATCCCAGGGGCTATGTTGTCTGGGGGCTTTTGCCCCCTGGTAGGGTCTCCCATGGCAAATTGGCCCTGGGTGAGGGACCAGACAAAGAGCGATTCATAAGACCCTTATGAAAAGGACACCGAGGGAACAGTTTACCCTGCCCGGGATAGGGTTACCGGGGCCCCGCCCTGGAGCCAGGCCTGGGGACGGTGCCCGAGGGCGAGCGTCTGGTGGCCGGGCCTTAGTCCATGGGGCCCGGCCGGGCACAGCCCGAAGAGGAGACATGGGCCCATCCTCCCGCAGGCCCACCACCCGCAGGAGGCGCCATAGGGGTCGGGTGCATTGTGTGCCGGGTGGCGGCCAGGAGCGGAGGCCATGGCGGACTGACCCCCGGCTGCCAAGACTGGCAATAGGGACATGGAATGTCACCTCTCTGGTGGGGAAGGAGCCTGAGTTAGTGCGTGAGGTTGAGAGATACCGGCTAGATATAGTCGGGCTCACCTCTACACATGGCTTGGGCTCTGGAACCAGTCTCCTGGAGAGGGGCTGGACTCTGTCTCAGTCTGGAGTTGCCCCTGGTGAGAGGCGGCGGGCTGGGGTGGGTATCCTAATATCCCCTCGGCTTGCTGCCGGTACGTTGGGGTTTTTCCCGGTGGACGAGAGGGTTTGTTCCCTGCGCCTTAGGGTCGGGGAACGGGTCCTGACTGTCATCTGCGCTTATGCGCCGAGTGGCAGCTCAGAGTACCCAGCCTTCTTAGAGTGTGGAGGGTGCTCCACCTGGAGACTCTGTTGTCCTGCTGGGAGACTTCAATGCTCACGTGGGTAATGACAGCGAGACCTGGAGGGGCGTGATTGGGAGGAACGGCCTCCCTGATCTGAACCCGAGCGGTGCTCTGTTATTGGACTTCTGTGCTAACCACAGTTTGGCCATAACGAACACCCTGTTCGAACATAAGAGTGTCCATAAGTGCACGTGGCACCAGGACGCTCTAGGCCGTAGGTCGATGATCGATTTTGTAATCGTATCAGCAGACCTGCGACCATATGTTCTGGACACTCGGGTAAAGAGAGGGGCTGAGCTGTCAACTGATCACCACCTGGTGGTGAGTTGGATCAGGTGGCGGGGGAGGACGCTGGACAGACCTGGTGCACCTAAACGCGTAGTGAGGGTGTGCTGGGAACGTCTAGCAGAGGCCCCAGTCCGCGAGATCTTCAACGCACACCTCCGGCAGAGCTTCGACAGCATTCCGAGGGAGACTGGGGACATTGAGTCTGAATGGACCATGTTCAGAGTCTCCATTGCCGAAGCTGCTGCATTGAGCTGCGGCCGCAAGGTGGTGGGTGCCTGCCGTGGTGGTAATCCCTGAACCAAATGGTGGACACCAGAGGTGAAGGGAGCCACCAGGCTGAAGAAGGAGTCCTATTGGGCTTGGTTAGCCTGTGGGACTCCGGAGGCAGCCGACAGGTATCGACAGGCCAAGCGGAATGCGGCTCGGGCAGTGGCTGAAGCAAAAACTCGGGTGTGGGAGGAGTTCGGAGAGGCCATGGAAAAAGACTTTCGGACTGCCTCGAAGAGATTCTGGCAAACCGTCAGACGTCTCAGGAGGGGAAAGCGGTGCTCTACCTGCACTGTGTATAGTGCTGGTGGAGCGCTGCTGACGTCGACTGAGAAAATTGTCAGGCGGTGGAAGGAATACTTCGAGGACCTCCTTAATCCCACTGACACGTCTTCCGAGGAGGAAGCAGAGTCTGGGGATGAGGGGAATGACCCTCCAATTTCCGGGGGCGAGGTCACTGAGGCAGTTAAACAACTCCTTGGTGGCAGAGCCCCTGGTGTTGATGAGGTCCGCCCCGAGTTCCTGAAGGCTCTGGACGTTGTAGGGCTGTCCTGGTTGACACGCCTCTGCAATGTTGCGTGGAGATCAGGGGCAGTACCTGTGAACTGGCAGACCGGGGTGGTGGTCCCCATCTTTAAGAAAGGGGACCGGAGGGTGTGTTCCAACTACAGGGGGATCACACTCCTCAGCCTCCCTGGGAAAGTCTATGCCAGGGTGCTGGAAAGGAGAGTTTGTCCGCTAGTTGAACCTCGGATACAGGAGGAACAATGCGGTTTTCGTCCTGGTCGCGGAACACTGGACCAGCTCTTTATCCTCTCCAGGATACTTGAGGGTGCATGGGAGTTTGCCCAACCAGTCTACATGTGTTTTGTGGACTTGGAGAAGGCATTCGACCGTGTCCCTCGGGGTGTCCTGTGGGAGGTGTTGCGGGAATATGGGGTGTCTGGCCCATTGCTACGGGCCATTCGATCCCTATACAACCGTTGCAAGAGCTTGGTTCGCATTGCCGGCAATAAGTCGGACTCGTTCCCGGTGGGTGATGGGCTTCGCCAGGGCTGCCCTTTGTCTCCAGTTCTGTTCATAATTTTTATGGACAGGATTTCTAGGCGCAGCCAAGTGGCGGAGGGCTTTCATTTCGGTGGCCTCAGAATCTCATCTCTGATTTTTGCGGATGATGTGGTTCTGTTGGCTACATCGGGTGAGGGCCTCCAGCTCGCACTGGAACGGTTCGCAGACGAGTGTGAAGCAGCGGGAATGAGGATCAGCACCTCCAAATCTGAGGCCATGGTTCTCAGCCGGAAAAGGGTGGATTGCCCACTCCGGGTCGGGGATGAGTTCCTGCCACAAGTGGAGGAGTTCAAGTATCTCGGGGTCTTGTTCGCGAGTGATGGGAGAAGGGAGCCGGAGATCGACAGACGGATTGGGGCTGCAGCTGCAGTAATGCGGAAGCTGCACCGGTCCGTCGTGGTGAAGAGGGAGCTGAGTGTAAAAGCGAAGCTCTCAATTTACCGGTCGATCTACGTCCCTACCCTCACCTATGGCCACGAGCTGTGGGCAGTGACCGAAAGAACGAGATCGCGGATACAAGCGGCAGAAATGAGCTTCCTCCGAAGGGTGGCTGGCCTCTCCCTTAGAGATAGGGTGAGAAGTTTGGCCATCCGGGAGGGGCTCAGAGTAGAGCCGCTGCTGCTCCACATCGAAAGGAGCCAGCTGAGGTGGTTCGGGCATCTGACAAGGATGCCCCCTGGGCGCCTCCTGGGTGAGGTGTTCCAGGCATGTCCCACCGGGAGGAGGCCCCGGGGCAGACCCAGGACACGCTGGAGAGATTATATCTCTCGGCTGGCCTGGGAACGCCTTGGTATTCCCCCGGACAAGCTGGAGGAGGTGGCTGGGGAGAGGGAGGTCTGGGCCTCTTTGCTTAGGCTGCTGCCCCCGCGACCCGGCCTCGGACAAAGCGGATGAAGATGGATGGATGGATGGACTTTTGTTATTGAACAACAACCATGTTCTCAATGAACCCAAAAAACTCAGAAAAACTCAAAGCTGAATGTTTTTGGAAGTAGTTTTTAGTTTGTTTTTAGTTTTAGCTATTTTAGGGGGATATCTGTGTGTGCAGGTGACTATTACTGTGCATAATTATTAGGCAACTTAACAAAAAACAAATATATACCCATTTCAATTATTTATTTTTACCCGTGAAACCAATATAACATCTCCACATTCACAAATATACATTTCTGACATTCAAAAACAAAACAAAAACAAATCAGCGACCAATATAGCACCTTTCTTTGCAAGGACACTCAAAAGCCTGCCATCCATGGATTCTGTCAGTGTTTTGATCTGTTCACCATCAACATTGCGTGCAGCAGCAACCACAGCCTCCCAGACACTGTTCAGAGAGGTGTACTGTTTTCCCTCCTTGTAAATCTCACATTTGATGATGGACCACAGGTTCTCAATGGGGTTCAGATCAGGTGAACAAGGAGGCCATGTCATTAGTTTTTCTTCTTTTATACCCTTTCTTGCCAGCCACGCTGTGGAGTACTTGGACGCGTGTGATGGAGCATTGTCCTGCATGGAAATCATGTTTTTCTTGAAGGATGCAGACTTCTTCCTGTACCACTGCTTGAAGAAGGTGTCTTCCAGAAACTGGCAGTAGGACTGGGAGTTGAGCTTGACTCCATCCTCAACCTGAAAAGGCCCCACAAGCTCATCTTTGATGATACCAGCCCAAACCAGTACTCCACCTCCACCTTGCTGGCGTATGAGTCGGACTGGAGCTCTCTGCCCTTTCCCAATCCAGCCACGGGCCCATCCATCTGACCCATCAAGACTCACTCTCATTTCATCAGGCCATAAAACCTTAGAAAAACCAGTCTTGAGATATTTCTTGGCCCAGTCTTGACGTTTCAGCTTGTGTGTCTTGTTCAGTGGTGGTCGTCTTTCAGCCTTTCTTACCTTGGCCATGTCTCTGAGTATTGCACACCTTGTGCTTTTGGGCACTCCAGTGATGTTGCAGCTCTGAAATATGGCCAAACTGGTGGCAAGTGGCATCTTGGCAGCTGCACACTTGACTTTTCTCAGTTCATGGGCAGTTATTTGGCGCCTTGGTTTTTCCACACGCTTCTTGCGACCCTGTTGACTATTTTGAATGAAACACTTGATTGTTCGATGATCACGCTTCAGAAGCTTTGCAATTTTGAGACTGCTGCATCCCTCTGCAAGATATCTCACTACTTTTGACTTTTCTGAGCCTGTCAAGTCCTTCTTTTGACCCATTTTGCCAAAGGAAAGGATGTTGCCTAATAATTATGCACACCTGATATAGGGTGTTGATGTCATTAGACCACACCCCTTCTCATTACAGAGATGCACATCACCTAATATGCTTAATTGGTAGTAGGCTTTCGAGCCTATACAGCTTGGAGTAAGACAACATGCATGAAGAGGATGATGTGGACAAAATACTCATTTGCCTAATAATTCTGCACTCCCTGTATTAACTTTTACAGGCCACTGTGTAATTTAATTTAATATTTTATCTGTTAAATCTATGCTTCTGGCAGAGCAGTGATGAGCTGATCTGTTTATTTAGAAAATGAAACATCTACTTTAAAAAAAAAAAAAAATGAAGGTACACAGAGGAAGCTCAGATGTCCCAGTCTCAAACTGGGACTTGAATACATCTTACATTTGCAGGTGAAATTTGTCTCAAAAGCCCACGTGGGCGTGCGATGTTATCTGTATCAGGAGATTAGTGCACGTTTAAGATTTTGTACGTGAGCAGAGGGATGTTTTCAGCTTTAGACGTTTGTGTTCACAGGAAAGTTTTGGAAGAGAAAATGATCCGACTCGTCAAGCTGGACTTTGTGTGTCAGTATTTATTCAGGTTAGCATGCACACATTTGTGAAACTGTTCTACGAGCACGTGCTCCAGTCTACAAACAGTCCTCAAAAACACACACATCACTGCACACATTTGTGTGAGCATTTGTTTTTGCTTGAGTATCATGTCGTACACATTTGTAACACTTTCTCTGCATGAACTTTAACTTAAACAGAGGGAAACGTCTTTGTTTTAAACAATCATGAGTACAGTGTTCACAGAGCTTTAGTCTTCAGCTGCTCTGTGTTTCTCTTTGTGTCTTCAGCCCTTATATGAAGCCAGACTCTGCTCTTAATTACATTTCAGTATTGTTCTGTTCCCAGGAGATATAATCTCTCCAGCGTGTCCTGGGTCTGCCCACTCTACTAATACACTCGCAAATATTTAACTTGTAACATAATCTGTGTATCTACAAAGGTTCATCTAAATACGCTGGTAATCATTATGGTTTAGTAATGCTTTATAAACAATTAATGAACTATTAACTACCACCTTACTAATGCTTAAAAGTGTGCAGCTAGAAAACAACTGTGAAACCCACTAAATGACTAGATATGAATGAAAAGTAGGAAATAATAAAAGCTCAAACTTGCTGCCGACACTCAGTGGCAGCATAGCAGAGATTTCTGCAGAGTCTCAATGCTCGTGCTGCTCCTCGCCTTCTGAGTTATTCCTCCTCTTACTTCATCGTTGCTCAACTGTGTCACTATGGCAACCCCACTTGCCTGCAGGATATTTACCTTACTAGCTTTATGTTGCAATGAGATAAAAAGAGTGAACATTAATTACCAAAGTATAGAGGAGTGTGTCTGTCAGTCTTCAATATAGGATCATTTCACACGACTCTAACATGAGTCCTTCCTCACAGAGACCAGTAACACAGAGGTGTCACTTCAAAGTATTATTTTAACAGGAGCTCATATCTCTCTGTGCACTCTTGATAATAAAAAAATCTATTAATCTAGATCTATTTATCTATATATGTAGATCTATGTACATGTGTGTGGCTGCTTTGATGCCAAGATCTGCCCCGCCATTTTTTATAGATTCAACAACTGTTGTGTTTTTGGATGTACTAAGTTATGTGTAGACAAAACATTGGTTAATCCGTTCATTGTGCCTTTATCATGCTATTTCAAACATCAGTTAACAAAGATATAAAAAGCAAATTCACAGAAAGCGATCAGCAAGGACCGAAAAGAGTGAAAAAGCAGCTCATGTCCAAAGAAAATCTTTAAGAGTGATCAAGCCCACATGAAATGAAAAGACTTAAGACTTTTGCACAGTATTGTACAGCGAGGCGTCTCCTGTCAGTGAATAGTATAAGTGTTACTGTTCCCTTTTCCTCTGTTGCCTCTTGCTTTGGTCTGGCAGGGTGATAAAAGCACCCATCCAGAGCTGAGCTCACCTGCTGATAAATCACCTCTCACTCTGCACCAACACTTTCATCTGAAGCACGATATGTGGCACCGCGCACTGTTTGTCACCCTGTTATAACAGTAACAGCTGCCGTTACATGGTGTAGCACCCACAATCAAGATGGCTGCCGTAGCATGGGGAAACAGGAAGTGGGAGGGTGAGGAAGGCTTACAGTACGGGAGACAACAGCTGGGTGACAGTCACAAACGAGTAAACAAAGGCTGCACGACTGAGCCATTTATTATAGCATAAGTAGGCATTGTTGTTATTGTTGTCGACTGAGAAAAGAGGACGGAGGCGAGTGTGTGTGTGCGCGTGTGTGTGTTTGTATGTGCGTGTGTGTGCAGGATTTTTCAAAAACAAAGTGAAAAGAGGAAAATTTAAAGACAACCACCTCAGCTAGTGGTAGACTTCAAAATCAATTATCGAGCAATCCCTGCTGCGACAAGTGCCTCAAACACTGACACACATAATGTACACACACACACACACACACACACACACACACACACACACACACACACACACACACACACACACATTGATTTAGTGCCTCCTTCAAGAAACAGGCAGAAAGGGAGAGGAAGAGGAAATACATCACTCGACCCTGCGCTGCTTTCTTCTTCTCTCTGTCTTGTTAAATGTGATGGCTGTGCGAGCTTGTATTTTATCTGGAAGTGGAGAAACATTATGAGCTGAAAGCTGGAGTGGCTCAGTGAATGCAGAGCAAACACTGCAATCAGCTCACAGCAGCTAAAGGGAGAGAACGCCATGTGTTAGCAAAGATGTCTTATATCTAAAACAACACAAAGAGAACAGATCATTTCCTGCCCCGTGTCTGTGTGTGTGCGCACGTGTGTGCATGCATGTGTATGTGTGTGTGCGCACGTGCGCTGCGGTTCTACAGCAGAAATGGGTAAGACTGCTGCATTGCGTTGCAGGTCCGACACAGCTGATGGAGGTTAAGCTGATGCTGGTGGTTCCACCAGATGCACCTCAGTCTTTGATCAGGATGCTAAAAATAACTTTGAGGTTATTTTTTGGTAACAAGGTGAGGAGGGCAGAAAGGCAGAGATGCAGAACATCAGCAACAGTGACACGCTTGAAAAACAACAGACACAATGTTACTGGTTTAGGTTGTGAGTGACTCTTTATTTATGCTTTATGCTGGTCTGGTCTGTGAGTTGTTCTGTAGGAGTTTGTTCTCAGTGTTGTTTGGGTTTGACTTCAGTTACTCTGAGTATTTTTACTGTTGTTCTCTGTGTCCCTGTGATTGTGTTGATTGTGCGTTCATTGTGTCTACTTTCAGCCATCAGTATATATACATGCAGTCCTGTCATTCCTGTGTTCAGTGTCTCGGCGTGTGTGTTTTTGGTACTTTTGGTTTATGGATTTATGCTTCTGTTATAATTAAAGACTTTCTTTGTGTGAATCCTGCCTATGCCGTGCTCCCTCGCTATATCGTGATTCACCCTTCACGGCCACGCTGTTTCGCCGATGGTTTTTTTGGTGAAATTTTTCATGTTTTTTTTATTTTTTTATTACAGCACATTGTGTTCTGCGTCCTGATTGGCTGTAGACCATAGTCAATCAGTCTCGTGCCGTGTCTCCTGTACAGCACAGAGTGCGTTCAGCTTGTCAAATTGACTTAAATCTTCTATCCCAGCAGTGTGACTCTGCTGCACTGTATGTTTGTACGTTTTCTCCCCAACAAACACAACAATGTCGATGAAACGTCGTCACCTGCGCGTCTTTGGTTTCATCCTATAATACTGGACTGATTGTTCTAGGTTTGAACTCTGAGAGTTTAAACAAGAGAGAAACGTGTGCAGATGTTCATGCCTGTCTGAGTGTTTAAAGTGTGCAGTGAGGGGTTTTACAGCCTTCAAACATCGACAATATTGTAACAAATAAAGTTGGCTGCTTCGCAGATTTCACCTATCGCGGGTTATTTTTAGAACGTACATACCGTATTTTGTATGGTGTCACAGCTGAGATGACGATTGGCACATATCAAATATTATTTGTATGTTATGTGAAAAAGAGAGTCAATTCTATCATTTTATGTATTGACATAAAAATTAAATGAGCTGGTTCTCATTACCAGGTTCTGTTTGAAACAGCCACAGATGAACAACCAAAGGTCACCATGTCATTATGGATTTAACAGAAACGAAGCCAAAATTCAGAAGCAGTTTGTGAAAAACTAAAAACCCTGTGTTGAAGGATCAAGTGCTCGGAAAAACTACCTCCAACCTCCTTTCTGCTCACTTTTTCTTTGACCTCCATGAAAAAATCACGACGTCTGAGTGCACTCACACTGCTCCCCAGCAATGTGATGGAAGATGTTTGTTTTGAAACCGCAATGTCCTGAAGTCACTACATTACACATGTCTTCCTTCAGCCCACATGTTCTTTCTGTGTTGCTTAATGTTTAATGACATTAATAATAGTTCTAAAGGTTTTAAATACAGTGACATAACTGAGACAAAATAAGTTGTGGTAAATCCTGAAAACACAACGGAGCAGCTTGAAAATGATTTTCTTACATCAGCACAGTATTCACAGTTCACGGGAGGGTTTGACATGTTTAACATGCCACTGTCACCGAACGCTCTGACTTAGAAACCTTGATAAGCGATCAACTATTCACCCAAACTCGTGGTGTTTGAACCCAAACTGCACTCTTTTCCTAACCTGAGTGAAAAGTTTGTCACTGCTTTGATTGTTTTTTGTGCTCTGACTGTGTCTGTGTCAGGTTGGGATGATGTGGGCGTCTTTTTGGTGGAGTCTCAGGTTCCCACTCACCCACCTCTTCCTCATTAATCTCATCAACATGATGCACAGAGCAAACTAGTGGCCCACCTCTTAGCATCCTCTCTGCTGTCTCAGAGTCAGCGATTTGTAAATGGTACATTTTAACACGACTGGTGAACAGAGATGGGCAGTAACGCGTTACTTGTAATGCGTTACTGTAATCCGATTACTTTTTTCAGGTAACGAGTAAAATAAGGGATTACTAATGCAAAAAGGGTAATTAGATTACCGTTACTTTCCCGTAGGAACGCTGCGAGAATGTCTCATGACAGTGACGTAAGCGAGTGCGACGTTCGTGACAACAGCTGTGTGCAGATCAACAGTGGATCTGTCACAGTCTGGCTGGGGCAGACTGTATGTGTTTGCAAAAGAGGACTCAAATGCAGACCAAAAACTGAACGTGGGTTTAGCAAAAAACAAGACGTTTATTGAGGCTAGCAAAGAGGGTACAAACAAAAGGGCATTGGTGAAACTAAACAATAACCTAAACTGGGTGAACTAAAACTAAACATGAAAAAACCTTAAACATGGTGAACTGACATAGATACTGTACCTGAAGTTGTGACATGAATGAGCAGACGACCTGACAAAGAATGACTGAAAGCACACGGACTAAATACACACAGGAGGATAATGAGGGAAGTGGGAACACATGGAGAAACAGCTGACACATGAACATAACGACGTCACAGTGGAAGAGTAAAACTAAACACGATTAACACAAGAACACCAGACCTCTTCAAAAGAAAACAGGAAACATAAGACGCAGACATGACAACCTGAACTTGAAAACGTAAGACACAGACATGAAACACATGAAGAGCAGGGGAGACTTAACATGGGTTGGAAACACAAGGGGGAACTAATAAGCAAATTAACATAGGAGACCTAATGAGCTTAAACATACTGTAAACATCAAAATGAACTAAAACTCAAAACACTGGGTCATAAGACCCAGGATCGTGACAGGATCATATATCGAGTACGGAGAGAGTATGAGCGTGCAGCGTTTCTTTTTACAGCGAAAAAAACCCCTAAACTTCCGAGCAAGCACCAAGTGCGCTACCACGTGATGGGAAATTCACTCGCGGATTCTTCCACTGACCGCCGCAGCACACCTGCACCAGGGTAAACCTCCGCCTGCCCAACTCCTGCTTTACAGGTGAAAATAGAGCAACAGGACCGCTGAGTCTTTGACTTTATTTATTTTCTGCTGTGTTTTACTTGCATCTATTTGAAAGACTGAGTGTAAACACAAAAAAAAAATATATTTATATTTTATGTGCTGGAATGTGCAGAAAATAGGTTTCAAATGTTAAACTGATTTCTTCCAGTCAGAGAATGGTGCATATGATTAAATTTTTGCTTGATGCATAAAGTTAAAAGATTAAAACTAATAAAACAAGTTTTAAAAAGAGACTTTTCCATTTGATTACATTTTGTATGATGATTATGCAGAAAAAGTAGAACTGGGCTGAAAGATCTATCACTTTATTACCTATTCAGGTTGTAAATCGTGTTTTTAAAAAGTAGCTAAGTAACTAAGTAATTAATTACTTTTCAAAATAAATAATCAGTAAAGTAACGGGATTACTTTTTTGGGGAAGTAATCAGTAATTAGTTACTGATTACTTTTTTCAAGTAACTTGACCAACACTGCTGGTGAATCTGTTAGCGGCTCTCCTGGACTGGTCTCCCTCTCCGCTCTCTGTGACCTCATCAGTTTCCAGAGCTTATTCTAAATCATCTGTAACCATAACAATACAAATAACTGTCAACAAGTCACCTGTTAACCATCTAGTAAACAACACAATGCAAATCATTGCTTTGTTAACAGAAGAACAGTTGCAGTTCTGGACATTAAACTTCGGTTAATCTTAAAGACTCATTTGGGTTTTTCCTCATATACAAAGTGTCAGATCAGACAAGAAGGTTTAAAGAAAGCGTTCAAGATTTTTTTCTGAGAGCATGTTTATACTCCACATTGTCTTTAATAATGAGTTATTATTAATCTCTCTTCCTCCCCTCACCCCCAGCAGATGGCCCCACCCCTCCCTGAGCCTGGTTCTGCCTGAGGTTTCTTCCTGTTAAACAGGAGTTTTTCCTCCCGCTGTCACCAAGTGCTTGCTCATAGGGGGTCATCGGATTGTTTGGGTTTTCTCTGTCTTCTCTGCAATATTGTTGGGTCTTTACCTTACAATACAGTATGAAGGGCTTTCAGGCAACTGGTGCTATACAAATAAAACTGAAGTGAAAAGAAGAAACCTTCAGAGAATAACCGACTCCCCTCTCATCCCCATGGTCACTGATATTTCTTCCCCTAACTCTATAAGGTAATATTTGTGGCAATCAAAGCATTTTGACTGGTTTTCTACTCTGTCATGATGTCTCCACCCACTGCAGTAAATATAGTGTCATTCCTCCTCATGGTTTAGGACTGTTTCCTCTCCGAGCACACTCTCTGTCTCACAAAGTCAGGCATGTTCTGCGTTCTTGCTGGTACTCTAATATTCAATAGCAATAATCAATCACATTGCTATGACAGTGATGCTGATGCTGCTAAGACAGGACTGGCTTCAAAAGAGAGCCATTCGTGAGGCAACGGTTTCCATGTTTGGACTGATGAGCCTTTCCTCTGACTCATGGATAAGAAAAGACTGGTAAATTTGTCCTTGTGACATCAAGACAACACCCTCTGTGGGACACCATGGAAAATGTATTTAGGAATGCTGTGCAGTGCTTCCAGAGACATAAAGTGGACAAATAGAGAGATTCTGCATGAATGTGCAGGAGAAGAGGGGAAGAGATAGGAGCATAGTGTAGCAACAGTGAGAAAGAGGAACAGAAAAACGAGACAAAGAGAGAAGGTTTAAAAAGAAAGAAAAGCACACACTGCAGAGGTTTTTCAGGAAGTATAGTTGGAGAAAGCCTCTTGTCCTCTGAAGAGAAATGTTTGCACTGGAGACAATGAGGCTGCTGAGATGCTGCTGCCTCAGGCAGAGACCTGGGGAGGTTTCAGTGCCAGCCAGGCCTCCAACAGTCTTTTCCTCAAAGCCATTCAACACAACATCAACTTTCTGCTCAAAGCCAGAATCAGCGGTGCCACATTTCAGCTGCAGCGGTGTTTAGCTTTGTGCTTTTTATTTGGTGGATCTTCAAACAAACTCACAGGTTTCCACAAAGATGCCAAATGATGGCAATGAGCTCAGCTGGTTCCCTTTGATCACACGCTGAGCGACTGCATGATGCTCTTTTCACAGTAACAAACGATTAAACGCTGTATTTTGGCTTTCAACAGATAATTTGCTTTACTTCCAACTGCAGGTCTTCTTTCTATTATATCTTCACAAACTGATTGAATTACAGTCATGTGTTTATTAAATGAGTGAATTAGTCACTAAATAAGTGTTTAGAATTGCCTACACATTTTAACAAGGTTCTTGTTGGACAAAGTCTGACAAGAACCTTGTTAAAATGTGTAACTGGCTTCAAAACTGCTGCTTGGTATTTTCAGAGAGAGTAAATGAATAAGCTCTTTCAAATATCAAGAGCTGCTGCAGCCAGGGTTAGAAAAAAGTATCACCTCCCAGCTAATTTTGAACTCAGGAGCTATTTGTTCAGTGCCGTCTCAGTTGGACTGTTTTAGCATTCTCCACATTAACAAGCCTATCATAAATCATGCAATATAACAAATGGACTTATGCTGTGTAGATAGTGCTGCTCCTCCCGATGCCCAGAACAAGAAAAGCAAAGGTCAAATGATTAGCCTTGGTATCCCTGTGTGCCTTTAATGATAGTGCAGAACCTTTGTGCTGGGTGCGTGCCTCCTCAGCACATGTAGCGCTTGTTAAATACAGAACAGAGATAAATTAATGAAGGCTTTGTCCTGCTGCTTTGTTGGCCACTGAATAACTTAGGAGTGATGACTGAGCACAAATGTAGGCACTGTACAGTAGCTCTACTGTAGAACTGTATTAAAGTACACACAGCTTCACCAAAGCTCCTTATTTATCCTGATTAATGTAGCACTGTGTGTTTATTAGTATTAACTAACAACTGTAAATGACTCAGACTTTTATTTTTTTATGAATTACAGTCCAATTTACTGCTAGTTCTAATGGAAACAAGAGGCACGCCTTCGATGTTTTAAGCACAACATGTGCATATCCGCCTGGTGGCTCCCTTCACCTCTGGTGTCCACCATTTGGTTTGGGGGTTACCATCACGACAGGCACCAACCAACATGTGGCTGCAGTTCAGTGCAGCGGCTTCAGCAATGGAGGTGCTGAACACGGTCGATTCAGACTCAGTGTCCTGTCGTTGAAGCTCTGCCTGAGGTGGGAGTTGAAGATATCGCGGACTGGGGCCGCTGGCAGGCATTTCCAGCACACCCTCACTGTAAATTTAGGTGCTCCAGGTCTGTCCAGCATCCTCCCCCGCTACCTGATCCAACTCACCACAGGTGATGACCAGTTGACAGCTCAGCCCCTCATTTTCACCCAAGTGTCCAGAACATATGGCCACAGGTCTGGTGATACAACTATAAAATCGATCATTAACTTGTCTTCTAGGGTGTCCTGGTGCCACGTGCACTTATGGACACCCTTATGTTCTAAACATGTTGTTTGTTATGGACAAACTGTGGTGTGCTACCGGGATTTAAAAATAGTTATGCAAAACAGAGCATGCCCGCTCCGACCGGCTTCATAGGGTTAATTACCGACCAATAACCTGCCTCAGCACTACTGAAGCTCCTGTCAGGCATCATAGCAGCTAAGATGAACAGGCACATGGATCAATGCATGAGCGGGGCACAGAAAGGGACAAGAATACCAGAGGCGCAAAACACCAGCTACTGGTTGACTGAGCAGTCAGCCGAGACTGAAAGATATATATATATATAAACACCCAGCACGCCCCTGCGGGCGGTTTATCCTTCAAGCTCGGGTCCTCTACCAGAGGCCTGGGAGCTTGAGGGTCCTGCGCAGTATCTTAGCTGTTCCCAGGACTGCGCTCTTCTGGACAGAGATCTCCGATGTTGTTCCCGGGATCTACTGGAGCCACTCGCCTAGCTTGGGAGTCACCGCACCTAGTGCTCCGATTACCACGGGGACCACCGTTACCTTCACCCTCCACATCCTCTTGAGCTCTTCTCTGAGCCCTTGGTATTTCTCCAGCTTCTTGTGTTCCTTCTTCCTGATATTGCTGTCATTGGGAACGCTACATCGATCACTACGGCCGTCTTCTTCTGTTTGTCTACCACCACTATGTCCGGTTGGTTAGCCACCACCATTTTGTCCGTCTGTATCTGGAAGTCCCACAGGATCTTATATATATATATATATATATATATATATATATATATATATATATATATATATATATATATATATACATAGCCCCAAGTGCGATAGGAGAAGGATCGTTGAGTGCGAGAGGAACTGACCTGAAAAATAGGATCATGGCCAAGCTTGAAACCTGGATCCCCCGTAGCCGGTTACCAAGATTACGTGAAGTACCCTCAGAAGGTCTGCTAGATGATGTTAATGCAGCACTACGGGCAATACCTACAACCACGATTACCGACACTAACAAGCTCATCTACAATACGGCAGCAGTGATCAGTGAGATGCTTGGCTACAAGTTGAACAGCCACAAGGGGCAGTACCCTCCATGGAGAAGGAGGCTAGAGGGCAAGATCAAAGTAGCACGGAGGGAGGTTAGCCAACTAACGGAGTTGCAGAAAGGTGCGACAAATAAGGTGCATAAGAAATACAGCAAGTTGTCCATACCTGAGGCCTTGGAAACTGCCAAGCAAAGACTCACAGCCTTGGCCAGCCGCTTGAGGAGGTACACCAGAGAGATAGAAGGCAGGAGAATAAACCAGCTGTTCTCCACAGAACCAGCAAAGGTGTACTCTCAGTGGCAAGGGAACAATAAGAGAACAGCACCACCAAGGCTGGAGACGGAGCAATACTGGAAGATCATATGGGAGAAGGACGCAACCCATAACGGCAATGCTCAGTGGCTAGAGGATCTGAGGGCAGACCACAGCGACCTCCCTGAACAGGGTCCAGTAACCATCACAGTGGCAGATATCCAAGAAAGGGTCTCCAGTATGAAGAGTTGGACAGCACCAGGGCCCGACATGGTTCACGCCTACTGGCTGAAGAAGCTGACTGCACTCCACGAGCGTCTGGCAGCACAAATGAACCAGCTGCTAGTTAACGAAAGACACCCGGAATGGCTAACTGAAGGCCGGACGGTCCTGATCCCCAAGGACCCCAAGAAGGGACCGGTCCCCTCCAACTACCGACCAATAACCTGCCTCAGTACTACATGGAAGCTCCTGTCAGGCATCATATTGGCTAAGATGAACAGGCACATGGGTCAATACATGAGCGGGACACAGAAAGGAATTGGCAAGAATACCAGAGGTGCAAAACACCAGCTACTGGTAGACAGAACAATCAGCCGAGACTGCAAGACCAGACTGACCAACCTGTGCACTGCCTGGATTGATTACAAGAAGGCCTATGACTCAATGCCCCACAGCTGGATACTGGAATGCCTAGAATTGTACAAGATCAATGGGACCCTAAGAGCCTTCATCAGGAACTCAATGGGGATGTGGCGTACAACACTAGAGGCCAACTCCAAGCCCATAGCACAAGTTACCATCAAGTGCGGGATCCACCAAGGAGATGCTCTGTCCCCACTGCTGTTCTGCATAGGCCTGAACCCCCTCAGTGAGATCATTAACAAGACTGGCTACGGATACCGACTACGGAACGGAGCAGTTGTCAGCCACCTCCTGTACATGGATGACATCAAGCTGTATGCCAAGAGTGAACGAGACATCGATTCACTGATCCACACTACCAGGCTATACAGCAATGACATTGGAATGTCGTTCGGACTGGAGAAGTGTAGTCGGATGGTAACAAAGAGAGGGAAGGTAGTCAGAACTGAGGGGATTGAACTACCAGAAGGCAACATTGCAGACATAGAGGACAGTTACAAGTACCTGGGGATCCCGCAGGCAAATGGGAACCATGAAGAGGCCGCTAGAAAGGCTGCAACCACCAAGTACCTGCAGAGGGTCAGGCAAGTCCTGAGGAGTCAGCTGAATGGTAAGAACAAGATCCGGGCCATCAACACATACGCCCTGCCCGTGATCAGGTACCCTGCTGGGGTAATAAGCTGGCCAAAGGAGGAGATAGAAGCCACTGACATCAAGACAAGAAAGCTCCTGACCATGCATGGAGGGTTTCACCCCAAGTCCAGCACCCTGAGGCTGTACGCTAAGCGGAAGGAAGGGGGCCGGGGACTGGTGAGTGTCAGCACCACAGTCCAGGATGAGACAAGGAACATCCAAGAATACATTGGGAAGATGGCCCCAACTGACCGAGTGCTCAGTGAATACCTCAGGCAGCAGAAACCCAAGAAAGAGGAGGGAGACGAGGAACCATCATGGAAGGACAGGCCCCTGCACGGTATGTACCACCGGCAGATAGAGGAGGTGGCTGATATCCAGAAATCCTACCAGTGGCTGGACAAAGCTGGACTGAAAGACAGCACAGAGGCACTAATCATGGCAGCACAAGAACAAGCTCTGAGTACAAGATCCATAGAGGCTGGGGTCTATCACACCAGGCAAGACCCCAGGTGCAGGCTGTGTAAAGATGCCCCAGAGACTATCCAGCACATAACAGCAGGGTGCAAGATGCTAGCAGGAAAGGCATACATGGAACGCCATAACCAAGTGGCCGGCATAGTGTACAGGAACATCTGTGCCGAGTATAACCTAGAAGTCCCGAGGTCAAAATGGGAGATGCCCCCAAGGGTGGTGGAGAATGACCGAGCTAAGATCCTGTGGGACTTTCAGATACAGACGGACAAAATGGTGGTGGCTAACCAACCGGACATAGTGGTGGTAGACAAACAGAAGAAGACGGCCGTAGTGATCGATGTAGCGGTTCCCAATGACAGCAATATCAGGAAGAAGGAACACGAGAAGCTGGAGAAATACCAAGGGCTCAGAGAAGAGCTCGAGAGGATGTGGAAGGTGAAGGTAACGGTGGTCCCCGTGGTAATCGGAGCACTAGGTGCGGTGACTCCCAAGATAGGCGAGTGGCTCCAGCAGATCCCAGGAAAAACATCGGAGATCTCTGTCCAGAAGAGCGCAGTCCTGGGAACAGCTAAGATACTGCGCAGGACCCTCAAGCTCCCAGGCCTCTGGTAGAGGACCCGAGCTTGAAGGATAAACCGCCCGCAGGGGCGTGCTGGGTGTTTTTTTTTTATATATATACACAGTGGGGCAAAAAAGTATTTAGTCAGCCACCGATTGTGCAAGTTCCCCCACCTAAAATGATTACAGAGGTCAGTAATTTGCACCAGAGGTACACTTCAACTGTGAGAGACAGAATGTGAAAAAAAAAAAAAAATCCATGAATCCACATGGTAGGATTTGTAAAGAATTTATTCGTAAATCAGGGTGGAAAATAAGTATTTGGTCAATAACAAAAATACAACTCAATACTTTGTAACATAACCTTTGTTGGCAATAACAGAGGTCAAACGTTTACTATAGGTCTTTACCAGGTTTGCACACACAGTAGCTGGTATTTTGGCCCATTCCTCCATGCAGATCTTCTCGAGAGCAGTGATGTTTTGCGGCTGTCGCCGAGCAACATGGACTTTCAACTCCCGCCACAGATTTTCTATGGGGTTGAGGTCTGGAGACTGGCTAGGCCACTCCAGGACTTTCAAATGCTTCTTACGGAGCCACTCCTTTGTTGCCCGGGCGGTGTGTTTTGGATCATTGTCATGTTGGAAGACCCAGCCTGGTTTCATCTTCAAAGTTCTCACTGATGGAAGGAGGTTTTGGCTCAAAATCTCACGATACATGGCCCCATTCATTCTGTCCTTAACACGGATCAGTCGTCCTGTCCCCTTGGCAGAAAAACAGCCCCATAGCATGATGTTTCCACCCCCATGCTTCACAGTAGGTATGGTGTTCTTGGGATGCAACTCAGTATTCTTCTTCCTCCAAACACGACGAGTTGAGTTTATACCAAAAAGTTCTACTTTGGTTTCATCTGACCACATGACATTCTCCCAATCCTCTGCTGTATCATCCATGTGCTCTCTGGCAAACTTCAGACGGGCCTGGACATGCACTGGCTTCAGCAGCGGAACACGTCTGGCACTGCGGGATTTGATTCCCTGCCGTTGTAGTGTGTTACTGATGGTGACCTTTGTTACTTTGGTCCCAGCTCTCTGCAGGTCATTCACCAGGTCCCCCCGTGTGGTTCTGGGATCTTTGCTCACCGTTCTCATGATCATTTTGACCCCACGGGATGAGATCTTGCGTGGAGCCCCAGATGGAGGGAGATTATCAGTGGTCTTGTATGTCTTCCATTTTCTGATGATTGCTCCCACAGTTGATTTTTTCACACCAAGCTGCTTGCCTATTGTAGATTCACTCTTCCCAGTCTGGTGCAGGTCTACAATACTTTTCCTGGTGTCCTTCGAAAGCTCTTTGGTCTTGGCCATGGCGGAGTTTGGAGTCTGACTGTTTGAGGCTGTGGACAGGTGTCTTTTATACAGATGATGAGTTCAAACAGGTGCCATTCATACAGGTAACGAGTGGGGGACAGAAAAGCTTCTTACAGAAGACGTTACAGGTCTGTGAGAGCCAGAGATTTTCCTTGTTTGAGGTGACCAAATACTTATTTTCCACCCTAATTTACGAATAAATTCTTTACAAATCCTACCATGTGGATTCATGGATTTTTTTTTCACATTCTGTCTCTCACAGTTGAAGTGTACCTCTGGTGCAAATTACTGACCTCTGTCATCATTTTAAGTGGGGGAACTTGCACAATCGGTGGCTGACTAAATACTTTTTTGCCCCACTGTATATATATATATATATATATATATATATATATATATATATATAGCATATTTTAAAGCAGACCGGACCGGACTGGCAGACCGGGGTGGTGGTCCCCATCTTTAAGAAGGGGGACCGGAGGGTGTGTTCCAACTACAGGGGGATCACACTCCTCAGCCTCCCTGGGAAAGTCTATGCCAGGGTGCTGGAAAGGAGAGTTCATCCGTTAGTCGAACCTCGGATACAGGAGGAACAATGCGGTTTTCGTCCTGGTCGCGGAACACTGGACCAGCTCTTTATCCTCTCCAGGATACTTGAGGGTGCATGGGAGTTTGCCCAACCAGTCTACATGTGTTTTGTGGACTTGGAGAAGGCATTCGACCGTGTCCCTCGGGGTGTCCTGTGGGAGGTGTTGCGGGAATATGGGGTGTCTGGCCCATTGCTACGGGCCATTCGATCCCTATACAACCGTTGCAAGAGCTTGGTTCGCATTGCCGGCAATAAGTCGGACTCGTTCCCGGTGGGTGATGGGCTCCGCCAGGGCTGCCCTTTGTCTCCGGTTCTGTTCATAATTTTTATGGACAGGATTTCTAGGCGCAGCCAAGTGGCGGAGGGCTTTCATTTCGGTGGCCTCAGAATCTCATCTCTGATTTTTGCGGATGATGTGGTTCTGTTGGCTACATCGGGTGAGGGCCTCCAGCTCGCACTGGAACGGTTCGCAGACGAGTGTGAAGCAGCGGGAATGAGGATCAGCACCTCCAAATCTGAGGCCATGGTTCTCAGCCGGAAAAGGGTGGATTGCCCACTCCGGGTCGGGGATGAGTTCCTGCCACAAGTGGAGGAGTTCAAGTATCTCGGGGTCTTGTTCGCGAGTGATGGGAGAAGGCAGCCCCGATCGACAGACGGATTGGGGCTGCAGCTGCAGTAATGCGGACGCTGCACCGTGGTGAAGAGGGAGCTGAGTGTAAAAGCGAAGCTCTCAATTTACCGGTCGATCTAAGTCCCTACCCTCACCTATGGCCACGAGCTGTGGGTAGTGACCGAAAGAACGAGATCGCGGATACAATAAAACAGGAAACACACAGACCGAAGCTCTGACTCGCAACACTCAAGCTTAACACAGTAACGGGGGAGACACAGGGAACATAGCGACAAAGACATGAAATGTGGGATTAGGAAAAGCATAGAGTAGACATGGGAACAGAGACTAAACACAGGCTGACATAACTACTGTGGGAGGAAGGACTGCAGTCACTAAGCACTAAAGAAAACCAAAACTATGACCAACAATGATCAAATAACATGATCACACAGTCTGAAATACAAATACCATGACATTTCCTTTGCCCCTAATTTTAACGCCCTCTGCTAACTGACCAGATGCCACACTCTGATTAAAAAGTGTTCCTTACATGTTTTTGTGAGCAGTGGATATGTTTGGGTGTCTATGTGGGTGTGTGTGAACGGTCGTGTGGTTGAAAACAACAAAGGAATGATTTTAGGATCACAGTCTGATAGACTGCCTTTATTTGGCTGAGGTGATCTTTACATGTAAGAATCAGCTGCTCTCAGAGAAAAGATCTGTGTAGTCAGATTTCTCCCCGTCAGCACACTGCTGCAGAGCCCTGTGATCCATTACAGTCCCATTGACACAAAGGATGAGCTATGAGATGTAGATCTATGTGAAGACTGATCACTCCATAATCTATGTTCAATATCAGGACTGAAAAAGAGCTTTTAAAAGCCTGCCAAGACACCATAGTGGATACATCTGATTTCATCAAAATGGCACAAATTAATGTTTGTGTAATTAGACGTGGTGAGGAGGTTTCAAGATGACTTCTTTGATGTCTGATGCAGATCGCCCATCATATAACCTCTACTGCATTTCGGTCACCCTCCACATTAAGCTTGTGTACACTACTTTGATGTAACTTTCTTACTCTGAAACTGGCATCTTATTGATGACAGTACACTGATTTCCAAAATCAACAAAACTGCCTGCTCTTTACATTTATGTTCTTTGGATTAGCAGGGGAACCAATAACCACATTATTAGGTGTGTTTTACTGAAAATGTATATTTGACCTTATTGGATAGTCATTAGTCACATTCTGCATTGACCTTCCACTGTCAGTGCTGGCAGCAGAGAGGACACTGCAAAAGGGGAGCTGGGGGTGCTATCACTACAGACTACTCTGACCAACATGTTGCTTCTTCATCAGTTAGAGCCGTGCACATCAGTTGATATTTGAGGGATCCTTTTAGTACGTATCTCTGAAGATATTTTACAATTTCCCCTTGCTGGCTTTGCAAAGGATAGAAGGATCAATCAAAAGTAAAAAACCAACAAACACATTAAAAACACCAATAATGATCAACCAGATACTGTCAAATTATGTAAATTAATGGCTTCTTAAATTGTAGAAGTTTTCCATAGTTGAAATTTACATGAGCTCGTCTGTAGTTTGGAGATGTTTACATTAAGTAAAACAATGACAGTACATACATATAAATAGAAATATGAGATTAAAGTGCTAAAAATAAACAAGGTCAGAATTGCTATTATTAGTTGGGTTTTATAAATAAAATGATTTGCCAATTATACAAATAGACATGCAGTGTTACAAATGTAATAAATGTATGGATAAAACTATTTTAAAAGGTTACATTGGTGACAATATTAACTTTGTCTTTTTACACAAAAAGTATTACTACCTTTTGAGTTACAATGTTTACTGTTAACATAAGTTTAAAATTCAAATAATGTACTGCTGCTGTAAGATCACTTCTACTTTATTTCTTGATATAGATTGTTCCTTATTTAAAAGGAAACATTTGGCTTGTGGTTGAATGACATCAATAACAGAATGATGACGATTACAAAAACACCTTTATTAATTACACTTGCTCTAAATTCTGTTAATAACAGAACACAGTGGAGAACTTTTGCCTCTCTTTCAATTCAATTTTCAATTTTTATTTGTTTTACTTTTATGGAGAAACAAAGGAGGACAAAACTGAAAAAGAGCTGACAATGAAACAGAGAACCCTGAACTTAGAACCACACTGAACGTGGCTCCTACGCCTACAGTCAAACACACAACTATGTTTCAAACTGCTAAAGTTAACAGCAGTGCATGGTGAAATACAATGAAACATTTAGCTGTCCTGAATTAAATGTGAGCAAAGGCTGTAGAAGCACCAATGTGTTCCTTCTGTGAGGAGCAGGAAGACGAACACACAGTCCATGTGATGCACAACGGGACACAGAAGATGAGTGAGGATGATGATTGCAAACACGACACTCGAACTTGATGTGAGACTTGCAACCTGCTATACAGTACATATCAGGAATGTAAGCCTCGGTGAACCTTCAAGGGTTTGCCAGAAACACCTCAGCGTTCAGACTCTTATTAAAATGTTTCAAACTTCATGGCTACAACATCCTGTCTGAAAAACACGCTTTATTATCATTTGAATTTAAACAAATCTGTTTTATTTTTTTGCATCTCTCTTATTATTAGTTGTCTGAAATTTTGCAGATTTTGGTTAAAAAACAGAAAAAAAAGAAAACCCAACAAATTTACTGTAAAATACTCTAAACTATTCGTCGATTACACAAAAATTCCCCGTTTCAAGAGCAGGTAGAGACAATCTTGGTGTTAAGATAGGAAGAAAACTGTATTTTGACAATTTTCTAATGTCTGAATTTTTTATTTAAAGTTAAACTTTAACTTTAACTAACAGTTTTAGCAATTAAATTAAATTAAATTAAATTAAATTAAATTAAATTAAATTAAATTAAATTAAATTAAATTAAATTAAATTAAATTAAATGTTTTACTGGCTTTATGTTTGATTACATTTTTCTTTTAAACAACACAGGTATATTTAATATATATTTAAAGAATAAGTGAAGTCTATGCACGTTTTAAACATGAAGAAGAGAGGAGAGGCTTTTGCAAAGACAAAAGGAGAACATACCGTCCACTATGCCAGATGCATGTAATATTACTGAGCTCCTAACATTTCTATATCCATAATGTTCTGGGTCTGAGAACTGGGAGATGAATGCCCATTAACACGGAGCTCTGTTTATCTGATGCCACTTGAGGATTTACTCGTCTCTGTGGAACCCGTCACATCAACTGTCCTATTTTCTCTCATCCATTTAGCCTTTAAGCTACAAGCAGGGGTGGGCCTTTCTAGAGGGGCTGTTTCAGTTGCCTGCGACAGGCTGAGAGTGGTGGAACAGCCAAAGAGTCAGTCTCTGGTCACATCCAGGTTCTGCAGTCTCTTCTGTAGACCGTGTCCCAACTGGAATCTCTGATCTCCATCTGCGACTCATATGGTAAATGGTCTGTATTTGTATAGCGCTTTACTAGTACCTAAGGACCCCAAAGCGCTACACACATCCAGTCATCCACCCATTCACACACACATTCACACACTGGTGATGGCAGCTACATTGTACCCACAGCTGGGGCGCACTGACAGAGGCGAGGCTGCCGGACACTGGCGCCACCGGGCCCTCTGACCACCACCAGTAGGCAACGGGTGAAGCAAACTCCCAACTCTTGAGCCACGATCACCCTTTATTTCCCAGATTCATCTCAGAGGGCCCTGTCAGCTCTACCAGGCAGGCCTCCTAAGCAGCCCTGCCTGACTGCCTTGCAAAAGGGCCGTCTGAGCATCATCAGGCTATTGCCCAGTGCCTCTGGCTTGTGTGCACTCCAGTCCCCTGGTTCTCCAAGCCTTTGACTGTATTTGCTCCTGGTGTCCTGGATAAGACCTTTAACTTTGTGAACTGCTCCGTTCTGAGGATAACAGAACCAGGCCAAGATTATACTGTAACACTCGTGAAAAACAAATTTTCCATATCATATTATTCCACAACATAGTCGGTCGTGGATACGAGCAAGCTAGGAAGGACAAGCCGAGGATCCAAAGACTGTAGAAGTGAGATTTAACTCCTCAGAAATGTCCCACTGCTGTCTTTTGCATCCACCTCATTCACTCTATTATTCCACTCTCTCCCACACTTTTCTTTGTTGCTGTCTTTGTATTTCTTCTCCTCTTTTTGCTTCTTCTTCAGTTCCTCCATCCTGAGGCCCCCTCAGTCTTTGTCCTGCAGCTACAATAGCAATGAGATATTTTGCATTAAGGTCCTGACTGGCTGGGCTAAATGGGGTGGTATGCAATTAGTTTTGCGAGTACTTATCTCATTAAAGTAAATGAATTATTGATTTAATGACACTCATGCTTTTAGAGACAGGAGAGCTGCTATTATGACTGTCTGTGTTTGAAAGGACACTGTCCAGCTCAGCACTGAAGCGGCCTCTCGTCTCAGCCGCTCACTGCTCACTAGTTTTCTTATTGTCTGTTTCCATCGTGAGTTTCTTATCATCTCTTACATCATGTGTCACCATCTTTTTCACAATTGGATACACATGTCACTGTTGTTTCTGGAATACTGTGGTGGGAAATGTGTACAACTGCAATAATTATCATCATACTGATTAAGCTGATGGTGTCAGGGAAGTCTACAGAGTTTTATGGAAAGTTGTGATTTTGTGCAAATTTATCTCTGAATGAATTCGACAGATTTTGGAGGATTTTGTCTCCTCAAATTTCAGTGGCACTGTAACGTGTACTGACAGAAGGTCAGACCTCTGCTGAGCCAAGCATTCCTTTAACCTTAACTGGGAATGACTTCATGAATGTTTTCATTACACATAACATCATTTAGGCCACAGCTACTAGTTTCTTTTTCCCCAAACCATCAACGTGTCTTTTAGACCCCATTCCTACAAAACTGCTCAAAGAAGTCCTGCCATTAATTAATTCTTCGATCTTAAATATGATCAACCTATCTCTAATAATCAGTTATGTACCACAGGCCTTCAAGCTGGCTGTAGTTAAACCTTTGCTCAAAAAGCATCTCTAGACCCAGCAGTCTTAGCTAATTATAGGCCAATCTCCAACCTTCCTTTCATATCAAACATCCTTGAAAGAGTAGTTGTCAAACAGCTTATAGATCATCTGCAGAGGTTTATTTGAAGAGTTTCAGTCAGGTTTCAGAAACGTATCCTCTGAAGCTGCAGGTGATTCTTCTGTAAGAATTATACTGAACAAGAATGACCGAGACAGACGTTGTTGTTGTTTTTAAGCAAAGAGGTCAAATAAAAAATGTAAAAACAGAAAAGAGTAATTCATGGCCAAGATACATCAAGTGTGTTGCTTCAAGGGGAGATCCCTCGTCCTTCAGATGTCTAACGTTGTTTCCATTGTTATGAAATATGATGGCGTAGCTTATAATATTGTGCAACACACTTTCAAACTTATCAATAAAAAATGTTTTGTTCAGGTTTTCTCAAAAACGTTTGTGTACCTGACGGGAGATCAGGGGTGGATGGAGAGAGCTCTGCACACTGACTCAACTCTTTACTTTACTAGATTCAAGATACAAGATCTTTTATTTGTCACACGCATAGTTATACAAGTATAACACAGTCAAATGTGTCCTGTACGCTCCTCGACTGTGCAAAAAGAGAGAGAAAACATTATGCACAGTAAGTAAGTAAATATACACAAAGATGAAACTATAAAACTAGAAGATTTTGGAATGCATAACAAAGCAATAAATAAGTAAAAAGGTTCACAGTGAGAGCGTAGTGGTCAGGAAGTCGTGGCAGCGCCATCTTATCGCTGTCACATGGATACCAATGATCTGATTGCTCTTTTTTCTGTTGTTCTGCAGACTGTGTGACTGTAAGTAATACTGCTTTAAACCGCGGTGATGATGACCGAAGTGTGTGTGTGTGTGTCTAGTTTCTCTGATGAATTACAGTAGAAGTAGCAGGTCTCTAATATTTGACCCCGTATCTACCGCTTCCTTCGCCTCCTCTCTACTTATGTGGACACCTGCTTGGACACCGAGGCCTTCCTTCTTGCAATTAACCTCACCCACAAGGCAGACTCCTACACACACCTGCGGTGATTAGCCAGCACAAATAGCTGTCTAATACCCACTAAATGCTCTCATAACTCATGAAAAGACTTTGTGACCCCGGACTGACTCACAGCCTGTGGATCATGAATCAAAAAGAAGTGTGAAAATAAGCAGTTCTGCCTTGATTGTTAATCAGGTTTAGCTCTGCTCACGTCAGTGGTCGGCGCTAACACTCAAGACCATGATAACCAGAGAAGCATAGATGCGAGGGTTATGTGGAAGAAACCTTCATTCTGAAAGTCAGCCACAAAGCATAATGTTTTCATCTCTGTGGGTTCATTTCTTTATAAGTGAGCAGGCTTTGAAATCAACAGGGGATCAATTCATTGTTTCCCCCATTGTAGATGGAAGTGTTTCCAAAAGGCTTTAACAAAACCACAAAACATGAATGCACATAAATCATAACATTACTTATGATTAGGAAACAGTTGTGACTGTTTATTAACAATCAAGTATTTATTTATTTATTTTCCCGTCTGTCCCGTTTGGTTCTTTTGCATCAGAATTCTTGTCTAAAGGCAAAGAAAGATGCCCAACAGATTTACTTTACCAAATGGACCATCCCAGCCTTGCCGTATTGGTCTATTTGATTCACCTTTTATTGTTTATTTTATTTTAAACTGCTAAACACGGGACAGACGTGACTGGGGGAAAGAAAAAGAGCGAGGAGGAGGGATGGAGATAAAGGGCAAAAAAACAAACAAACAAACAAAACAAACAGACAAAAAACACATCTATCAATCACCTGGATCACCTGTTGAGAAAGAAAAAAGAGAAAACAAGCAAAAAAAGAGCAACATAATAAACAACATCATGATGATCTATGGGAATATGACAGTAAATACTACATATTATTGTGCAGCACGTACTTTTAACTAAAGTTTAATAACGTTTTGTGAAATGTGTGTGTGTGTGTGTGTGTGTGTGTTGTGGATACATGAAATCTTTCACCCAGTTGCATTGTAGGAACTTTATTTCAGTTCCTATAATATTTCATTGGTGTGTAAGATAGTATAGACACTCATAGCTGCTGTTAGTGAGTCTCCAACAAATGACTGTGTGTTCTTAATCACACAAACTTAACTGTGTGTGTATATGTGCACTCATGAATGTGTGTAATGCCACACGTGCTGAACAAGCTTATATTCTATTAATATTTGGGTGGCTGCTGCTGCTCTGGCCGAGCGCTCCTTAACGACTGGGGCTGTAATAGGAGGCAGTGCAGCAGAACTGCTGCCTGTGTGGGAGGCCGAGGTCATAAACAGCTGCTGTGGCTCGGGGTAAAAACAACTGCTCCTCTCTCTTTTTTTGTCTTCCCTGAAGAGTTGAAATAACTATATGAATGAAACTATGAGAAAATATATTATTATTATTATTATCATTATTATTATTGTTGTTGTTATGTAAACTCATGTTCCCAGTTTACTATTTAGAGTTTCAGCTAAGTTCATGAAATGAACCGGTACATCTTTCTTTCTTAAACGTTTTGAACTCCTCCAATCTTGTTCACTAAAATTTGCCCACACCAACCATGCAGCTGTGATCGTTTTGTACTCCTACTGTGGAAATAGAGACAAATCACACGTTTTACCACTGAAATAATGTCTCATAACCCAAAGAAGCAGGGGTTGGTTTGCAAATGTTCCACAGCTCAGTGCGTTACAGTGTTACTCTTTGTTTCTGTTTCAACTTCTTGTCTAAATTTTCTTCTGATTTTGTTCATGAAAGATGAACATCATGAGTATTATGTTTTCAGCAGTGCTGTTTGTAGCTGCATCACCTGAACTCACAGTCACCAGTATTTCTATGAACACACAGATATTCACTCTCCAGAGAATGAATGAGGGATGCTGTGCTCTTTAGCTGCAGACTTTTTGCTGAATTTACAAACTTGTGCTATTTGCCATGTCTGTGCAGAGCTTTGGTGCACTATAAGTGTACACTAACTTCAAATTAAAATTAAAGTGAAATTGGAAACTTCATTTTGCTGTAAAATGTTATGATGACATACGACAACAACAAAATTAATATTTCACTTAAAGCACTAACATTTGTTAATATCATTAGATTTTGTCCCTGGTGGCAGACACAATTACACAGCAGCATAAGTCTCATAGGGGAACGAACTAAGTGCATATGCTGTGAAGATAGTGAATGCTCTCAGGCACAGAGCCCATCAGTGAAGTTCCTGAAAGTGAAGTGGGTCCCCCTCATGCACCTCGCATGAGTGGGACCTTTTACCTGACTGACTACAGAGTAGGTTTTCATAGTCCATGCCACAAACGGATACTCAGCCCCCACCAAACGATGCCTCTGTTTCTCAAATACCAAATTTACTGCTAAAAACTCCCCGTCTCCTACGTGTCATAATTCCTGTCAGACAGCAAACTGCAGTGTGTGAAGAAGCCACTATTTTTCAGGCACCGAGGGTCTGGTGGCTGTTATTGGGGTTAGTGACTCCTCTTTTAGCTGATGGCAAGAGAGACTGCCAGCAAGTGGACACAGAAGCCACTCAACCCCTGACCATTTAATAATAACAAGGTTATGTACCTTTAACTAAGGATATCCCCGAGCAACGGCATTAGGAGAGTTGAAACGTAAAGCTGGATATTTTCACATTAGTCTGTGTAATCCATCATATGTGTAAGTTCAGAGACGTGCTGATAATTAAGAAGTGTGACCTCAAGAGTTAGAGGTTATGAGGTTATTTTGGTAAGTTCGGGTTTTTTTTTTTTTTCTGTCAATTTTGAATGAGGTGTGTTTCATGGTTATCTGCGTGGGTAGGACTGTTTCTTCCTTCTCTGGAGTTAGCTAACTTTGAAGAGCGGGAAAGCCGCGTAGAGCCGTAACGTCTTCGCATATAGCTCCGTGAATGACAGGTTACTTTCTGCTTAACTGGAGTTGGTGATTGTTGGTAGTAGTGGTAAGACTGACCGACATGGTTTGGGTGATTTTATGAGTGTTTTATGATGCTCTATCTAAAATTCCTGTTTTTGTCAGTGGAGTTTAGTCGCGGGCAACCGCATTAACTTGATTGATGAAAGGTTTAATTCAACTAAACCAGCGTTTAGGGGAGTTAATAACAAGGAGTAAGATAAAATCTGTCACAATAATTGCATGTGCATTGCATTTTATTTTTTTGTAATATATTCACTTAGTTTTCGAATTCAGAATGATTTAGGTGGATAATTGTTCGGGTTATAGTTTCTCTGGTGCTCTGCATTAAGGCTGACTAACGGTGCGTTCACACCGAACGCGATAGATGCCCCTAGCTGATCGCGTGCACATTTGCACCTCGAAGCGCGTCCAGCATGAACTGGTCGAGCTTTATATGCAATTTTCACGCGTATGAAGAAGAGATCTGGGAGGAAGTAGTGCCAGACGGTATGTTATTAAAATGGCAGCTGTCAATCTAGCGTTTGAAGAAAGAGTCTCCCTTCTCTATTTGCTGTGGAGAGCAGAGCAGTGCGTAAAGGACGTCCTCACCGTACCTGGGTCCATCAGGTCTTCCACAAGCGTGAGCAGTTTGGTGAGTCTCACCACTTGCTCCAGAAGCTGCGTCTGGATGACGGCCGCTTTCAGCTGTACCACCTTCTGTCCCTTGCCGAGTTTGAGGAGCTGCTGTCCCGCAGATTTTACCAGCTCGAGCGGTAGACGTGATAAGCGCGAATGCCGAAAATGCACCACACAAACTGCAGCGCGTATTTTACTTCGCGCTTCAAAGGCGTCAGTCGTGTGAATTAGGCAGAAAAGCGTTTTCTCAATGCAACTCTGCTTCCGAGGTTTAGCTGGACCCCCAGTCGTGCTTCATCATGCTCCTCCATTGACTTTACATGTAAACCTGAAGCTCTGGTCGCATCTATCGCGTCGCATCTACCCCTAACCGTAGCAGTCTTCACATTTCACAGTATGTAGATATTAACACAAATTTGTCAGAGTAATAACTTTGTTTTAATTAATTTCTCTCCCCAGAAATGCATCACAAAGGTGTTGGTAAATTCACTAAAGAACATGCCCAAGACAAAAGTCAGGCAGCATTGAATGTGAAAAAGCCTAGAAGAGCAGAAGTCAATTACTGTCCGCAGTATCCAAAAGGAGAAACCACTGACAGCCTGGAAAAAGAGACAATTGCACTGCTTTCAGAGGTTCAGAAGAGAAACAATGACAATATAGTGACAATGAAAATGCAGAAGACTTTTTCGTACAGAAGGCACGAAGTTATTCAAGGACAGCCCTTCATTGCAGATTTTAAAAGCAGATGGCCAGCTCTGTTCACCGAGAAAGAGGTGCATGTCCTATATGTCTAGCTTTATGTCGCAAGAGTGTGTTTATGGTTGACCAGTTATTTCTTGTTTCATTAATATTGACATAACATAGTGATAAAACAGCTAATAATTCCTGGTATGTCCTTCCTCTGGTGCATATTGTAAGTGCATTGTTCATGTTTTTCAGATTGACAAGGAATTCCTGCGCATATCGACAGTATCTAGATTCTTTTATGAGCTAGACTTGTACACTCCACGCATGATGGAGCTCTTTCGAGGCAAAGGTGGGGTGGCTGGCAGAAAAATGAGACACATCATCGTGGCCATCTCCAAGGTGGGTTAGATCTGTGCTTAAGAACTTTTTATGCCCATAATCTGGCAATTTTATGAGCAAAGATATCTATACATATGGTAGGCAAAAGTCCTAAGAGGTTTTCATATTTTATACAAATTATATAAGCATCAGTCTTATATTAATAAGTAATTGATAACATCGTATGGTTAATTTTGATCAAAATGAAAAAAAAAAAAAAAAAAAACATTAGTGTTTAGTTGTCTCATTTTGTGTCTGATTTGGTTGAGACAGATGTTTCGAGGTGGCTGTAGCTCAGGTGGTAGAGCAGGTCAGCTACTAACCAGAAGCTTGGCGGTTTGGTCCCAAGCTCCTCCAGTGTGCATGCCAAATATCCTTGGGCAAGATACTAACCCCAAGTTGCTCACCGATGCATTCATCGGAGTGTGAATGTGTATGAATGTTAGACAGGAAGCACTAAACCCGGTGGCACCAGTGTCCGGCAGCCTCGCCTCTGTCAGTGCGCCCCAGGGTGGCTGTGGCTACATTGTAGCTGCCATCACCAGTGTGTGAAGGTGTGTGTGAATGGGTGGATGACTGGATATGTCATCGCCTTGAGGCGACTTATGTTGTGATTTGGCGCTATATAAATAAAATTGAATTGAATATGTAAATTGCTTTGGGGTCCTTAGGGACCAGTAAAGTGCTATATAAATACAGGCTATTTAAACAGTTTAGAAAAAGTGATTGGGTGAATGAATTGTTGTTTAAAGGCAGCTTTGAGTGCTCCGAGTAGAAAAACGCTATATAAGAACCAGTCTATTTACCATGTGGCCTTTTGGACTCTTCCAAACTAAGTATTCCTTTTTCAAACTGCTGCCTAAAAGCTAAATATTGTCATTATGGATTCCCTTTTTTCTTAGGATGACACAATACATACAAGACGAGCATGCATCCTGAAGTCCTTGTGTGTCTACTGTTTTAAAGTTTAAAATTGTAAGTCATAAAATGTTCATATAAACTATGTGGTTTGCTCTGTGGCTATTATACAAAGATTGTTCGTCCAAAACTTAAAGTCTTATACACTTGAAGTGTAAACACAGATTTTTGCCAGATAGCAATTGTTACAAAGGCAAATGCACACTGGTTTTCACAAATTGTTTGAGTGGAGCAGTTATACTCAAAATTGAATGTTTTCTCCACACGTTAAATAGCATAAAGTCACTATTAATGGATACAGCCTGATTAAATGGAGGACTAATGTATGCAAGCAACATAGTAATGTTGAATGTTATGTCTGAGCTTTAAATTGTGTTAAAATTCATATTGTTGTTTGCAATGCATATTTTACTACATTTTACCAAAGTTGTTTTCGGGATAATATTTTTTGTCTGCAAACTATTCAACAGACTTATTTCATTTTTATTGTTAGGGTTAGGGTTATTTTATTGTATTTTTTTCTTTCAGTCAGCATGTCTTGATCTGGAAGTTCTGTGGTCTTATATAGCTTTGCAAAAACTGCATAAAAAGCGCTTGCAGGAACAAAAACATAATATTCCAGAAACACGCTTTGCCGATCCGATCAGCTGTTTGTAACACTTCCTACGTCCATCGGCATGAACTATCACATGACCACATGACCTGCCCCGAAACCGGAAGTGAGATCATTTTGCGGAAATGTAGTTTTTTACCATCGTGGCCTTATGAGCCTATACTTGTGTTTTTAAAAGTTATGTTTGACTTTATGACTTTCTGTGTCGTTTCTGGGATGCTGAGGACTCATATTGCACTGCTGGAAATATTTTATTTTGATGCATATGCTGTTATTTTGCAAATTTGCACTATAATATATTTTTTCATTTTTCCTGCAGTATATGAAAATTGGTGTATCTCAAAAATAAAACTATGAAGACACTTAAAATAAATTTCCTTTGGTGGGAAACTAGTTTGTGCAACTTTTTTTGTATTTACAGTTTTGAGGGATAAGCCTCTTAAATTTCTCTAACTAGAAATATATGTTAAAAAAATCAAGAACGATTTTCGATTTTTTTGTAGTTTATTGCACTTGTTTGCAATTTATGTAATTACTATGCACTTAATGCAGACATATTATTAAAATTTGGGCTATAATGGTTGTATTGATGTATAGCAACTTGAAATGCTCCAAAAAATGGCTCCACAGCATGTAAAAATATACTATAAGCTCTGGCGGACTTGGTTCTATGGTAGGTCTTAAAGGGTTAATAATGGATTGCATTTATATTGCGCTTTTCAAGGCACCCAAAGCGCTTAACAATTCCACTATTCATTCACTCTCACATTCACACAATGTGAGAGTGAATGTGAGAGTTGGTCCCTTCTGGGGGTCCTTGAGGATCAGGACTGTCCAGCCTTTGGTTAGCCACTCTGGGTATCTCTCATTTGTGCTGCCAGTCGCTCGTGGAGTGCAGTCAGCTCCTTCAGCCAGTAGGCGTGAACCATGTCGGGCCGTGGTGCTGTCCAACTCTTCATACTGAAGACCTTTTCTTGGATATCTGCCCCTGTGATGTTACTGGACCCTGTTCAGGGAGGTCGCTGTGGTCTGCCCTCAGATCCACTAGCTCCTGAGCATTGCTGTTATGGGTTGCGTCCTTCTCCCATATGCTCTTCCAGTATTGTTCTGTCTCCAGCCTTGATGGTGCTGTTCTCATGTTGTTCCCCTGCCACTGAGAGTACACCTTGTTGTACCTCGTTAATCTCTAGCTGTGAGAGCAGTCCCTTCTTTCGAATGTTGGAACACTGAACTACTAGTTGTTTGGATGTTGGGTATCGAAGAATCCATAGGTCTCTCATCCTATTCATGTAGCCCCTTCCACCAGGGTTACTTGCGTAGTAGCATTCCAACAACGCCCTGTTTTCGTCTCTTGCCCACCGATGCCTTCTTGTTCCAGTAGTCCACTTCTCGTCAGGGTGCCCTGCTTCCTCAACACCTGACGTGGACCTTGTTGATCTAGGCGACGTCCGAGCCGGCATGCCTTCATATTTATGTCTCGCTCATGTCTGCGGTAGGCTTGCTTAGCATGGGTCTAGCCTTAGGACCCTTACTGGACACAGACACCCCAGGCGGGAATCGAATTCACGATCCTCTCCGTATATATCATCATTTGGACTGCAATCCTGAACCTGCAGCTGAACAAATCAGAACCTCACTTGTCTGCTTAGGAAGTTGTCCATCACAGTCTTTTAACATAGCAGAGAGAAGGATGTCCTGTCAGTATGGAGGACAAGTGATGTATGATACCCTGAGATGAGGGCAGAGATATTAAGTGAGGGATGATGGAAACAGATTGATTTAAAAAAATAAAAAGCAGAGTGTTGTCTTTATGTTGAACTGAATGATGACGCTGCCCGAGGAACTGTGTGCGTTGCTGTTTTTATGTCATATATTGATTGCTTTATTATACTAATGAATAAAGATCAATGACTGATATTTATATCCATCTATCAACACCATTTTATGTATATGCATTTAATGATGTCTATAATATATGTTTCTGTCTCTAATCAATTTGGAGAGATTAGCAAATGTATTTGTTTTTAGATTGTGAATATTAATTAAAATGTACTAAAAAGTATACTTTACAATATTATTGATCACAGGTTATCATATTATTAACAAGCACTATTACATTGGTTTCCACTATGTTATTCCTCTTTTACTATCCCCTTTACCTAAAAAGCACAGTTAATGCCAGACTATTATTTGACTGTTACAGTACTTTACAATTACACAATCTTTAAAAATAAGGCAACACAGTAAAGTCTGCATACAAACTTCAGGTTTTCTGTGTTTGCAGGAGTGAAGTGCAGTCTGCCCTTTTCTGTCGTATATACAGTATATCTCTTCACTTTCTGATTCTGTGTGTGTGTGTGTGTGTGTGTGTGTGTGTGTGTGTGTGTGCAGCTGGTATGAAACAGCCATGATTCACACATGAAAACCAAAGAACTGAAGTTACAAGATACTGTGGAAGCTGTCAAACTTGGATTTCACTCATACACACACACTTTCACACCATCAGGGATTTCTTGTAGTGGAGTAGTGAAGTACAGACTTGTAAAATATTCAGCAGGTTTTCACATCTCCCCTCCTTCCATCATTCCTGTGTCTGGAAAAAGCCACCTCTCACACTAGGGGAGAAAGATTTTACTTCAAGGTTTCACTGAGAAAACACACACACACACACACACACACACACACACACACACACACACACACACACACACACACACACACACACACACGGAAACAGAAAACATAATACTTTTACCATTTAGTATTATTGATGCATATTTCACACTGTGAGCTCCATTTACATGAGAAGTTATCTGATGGCCATGGTCTTGTGTGTGTGTGTGTGTGTGTGTGTGTGTGTGTGTGTGTGTGTGTGTGTGTGTCAGAGAAATAAAACAGCCTCGTCTTAAATAACCAATAACCCCACAGCTTTTCATCATTGATTTTTCAAATGAAACCATTATTGCTGACAAGGAGCGATTTAGTCTGTCAGCAACAGTGTTGGTCCAGTTAGTTGAAAAAAGTAATTAGTTGCTCATTACTGATTACTTCTCCAAAAAAGTAATCCTGTTACTTTACTGATTACTCATTTTCAAACATAATTAGTGTCACGATCCTGGGTCTTAGGACCCAGTGTTTTGAGTTCTAGTTCATTTTGATGTTTATAGTATGTTTAGCTCATTAGGCCTCCTATGTTCATTTGCTTATTAGTTCCCCCTTGTGTTTCAACCCATGTTAAGTCTCCCCTGCCCTTCATGTCTCTCTGTGCCCCCTCTGTTCTGTTTATTGTGGGTCTTTGCATGTTTGAGTTTCTTGTTTTCTGTCACCCTGCATTGTGCATTATGTTCTCATGGTTGGTCTTTTGTTACTCCCTCTAGTCTAGTCTCTTGTGTTCAAAGCTGAGTATTTCCCTCTGTGTATTTTGGTTCTTAGACCTCTGCCTTATGGTTTGTCTCTGTTTCTTAGTTGCTGTCTCCACTGTGTCTAGTTCGCGTCTCTGTGTGATACTTCCTGTTTTACTTTGAAGGTCCATGCCTCATGTGAGTGTTTCTAGTTTTGCGTCTCTGTCTCGTCCAGTCCTGATTTCTCCCAGCTGTGCCCTCCTTCTGTGTCTCATTCCCTCGTTATCCCTCTGTGTATTTAAGCCCTGTGTTTCTCTTTGTCAGTGTCGTAGTCTCCCTCATAGCTGGGTGATTTTTCCCTGTGGCTCCTCGTGCTTTAGTCTCCCCAGTTTAAGTTTAGTACTGTTTTTTGTGTTTCACTTTATGCCAGAATTAAAGCTGTGTTTTTGAGTTTACGTTTCGTCTCCGTGAGTTTGCGTTTGGGTCCTTCTCCTGCCTGCCACACAGCCGAACCATGACAATTAGTTATTTAGTTACTTTTTAAAAACATGATACACAATCTGAATATGTAATAAAGCAACAGAACTTTCAGCCCAGTTCCAGTTTTTCTGAATAATCCATCATATAAAATGTAATGAAATGGAAAAAGTCTCTTTTTAATACACATTGCATCAAGCAAAAATTTAAATATATGCAACTGTCTCTGATTTTCTGCATATTCCAGCATATAAAATCAAATCATGTTTTGTGTTTACACCCTTTTAAATAGGTGCAAGTAAACCACAGCAGAAATAAATAAAATCAAAGACTCGGCAGCTCTGAGTCCTGTCACTCTTAAATCTATTGTCATCTCACTGTAAAAAACCCTGTAATATAAAAGTATTTTACTGTGTATTTTACAGTTTTGTATTGTTTTTCTACAATATCATTAAATTTACATAAATAGACTGTGATTTTACATGTCAAATGTAAAATAACATAAAATCACTGTAAATGTAATAAAACATAATTTTCTTGTTTTTTAAGTATATTTTTCAAATGTAAAACTATGGAAAAATACATAAAATGTTCTAAAAATTAATGAGAAAAATCAATAATTAAAGGAGTATTTGAATTATAATTTTGCTGAAAATGTCATCTAGCTCTGTTTCAATAATTCAGAGGTGAAAAGTGAAAATATAATTAATAGGAATAAAAATGAAAAAAAAAAACATATAAAACATTGCACGGCCACGCTGTGCTAATTATATATTTAAAAAAATAAATGTAGAGGTAGGAATTGCAATTAATATAAATCTCTAAGTATTCACAACATTCCTGAACAGAAATAGGCCTCTGCACCTGGGGTGAGAGGGTGTGGTCATGAAAACAATGTGACATGCTATTGGATGTTGGGACACATAACGACATGAGGAATTTGAACTAACAACCACAAGGTCGCACGTATGGCTGTGGAACACGCAGTGGAAGAGAGAGGGTGGTGAAAGATCATCCATGCAGTGCTGCAAGGCAAGTATATCAAACTCAGCTTAGTAGAATTAACTTGGCATTGCTTGACCACTATGGCTCGTAGTTTACTGAGACGGTAAAAGGTATGGAATCCCTAACTATGAAGGCAAAGCACGTCGTCTGTCAGTGTGAGGCAGGGGTGTCGAACTCCAGGCCTCGAGGGCCGGTGTCCTGAAGGTTTTAGATCTCACCCTGGGTCAGCACACCTGAATCAAATGATTAGTTCATTACCAGGCCTCTGGAGAACTTCAAGACATGTTGAGGAGGTAATTTAGCCATTTAAATCAGCTTTGTTGGATCAAGGACACATCTAAAACCTGCAGGACACCGGCCCTCGAGGCCTGGAGTTCGGCACCTGTGGTGTAAGGTGTAGTTAGACCAGCCACTAGCTTGCTGGCTAGCAGAGTTGTTGTTTGCTAATTTGTTAGCTGCCAGCTTTCTATAACCGTGTAAACACAGCAGTTGCAACGTGGATAGTGTCTACACCACTAATACCCGTTAGGGGGGCCGCGACGACAGCGGCCACTGATGCATTTGTCTTAATGTGAAATTAAGCATGCAACTTAAGAGCTAATAGGTGAGCTGTTTCACTCTAGCAGCACACCTGCACTCCTGTAGAGAGCTTGTGCGCACCAAGATGAGCTGCGCGATGAAGTGAGGGAAGTATCCCACTGTGCTAGCTTTGCCCTGTAAAATGTAATGGACATGTAAAGGATAAGCCAAGTATTTTCTTTTATTTTGTGGAGAGGAAGTAGACTAAAGCAGCTGAGGTGAATTATTTGACTACATATAAACGTACAGTGCAGACATGTATTTGGATTTTGGCAAGTTTCATGATTTATAAGGTTTTTTTTCTTCCACTGCAGATTAGTGGTGTGAGTTCTCAAATTTATTCAGTGAGCTGTAAAGGTGAGTATTGTGCTGCATTTAAGGATGTCAAAAGATTGTCTGTGAAGGTTCTCAGTCATCCAGGTCATCGTAGTTTGCAAAGAAAAGCGTCTGGACTTCTTTAAGTTGCTTGAAGACGTTTCACCTCTCATCCGAGAAGCTTCTTCAGTTCTAAGGTCAAATGGTGGAGAGTCCCAGATATAAACCTAGTGGGAGTTTCCCCCCACAGAGGGACAAAAGGACCCCCTGATGATCCTCTAATCGCCTGAGCCAAGGTGTGAAACTGGGTGTGGGTCCCAATCAGCCAGAGTTTCGGGTGAGCTCATTGTGAAACCTGGCCCCACCTTATCATGCGAATTCCTGAGGTCAGATGGCCCAGGATGTGAGTGGGCGTTAAGGCGTCTGGGAAGGATCTCAAAACTGGATTATAGATGGCAGAGAGTTGGTGTCGTAAACGAAACGAAAAAAAAAAGATGTCAAAAGATTACACCTGTCGCAGTTGTGGTGGTGCTTTAATGTAAATGTTTGGGCACCCATGGTCAAAAATTTAGTTCATGTGAACAGTTAAGCAAGTGGAAGATGAAATAATCTCCAAATGGCATAAAGTTACAGATGACATTTAATTTTAAATAAAATAAGTTTCATGTTCTTTTTATTTTTTTAAAAAAACAGAAAAGGAAAGGGCCCACAGCAAATGTTTGGACACCTTGTAGTTTACCGGCGGCCCAAACTGCATGCCAGTGTATGTAATTGATATACGTCAGTTGTAACATTGCAGTTAGTTGTGTGAGTCATGTGTGGACTTGTTTTTTTGTCCCCTTGTCTCTTGTTCATGTACACAACAGGAAACTCTGCTTTGGCAGCCGAGCACTTCATGTTATCTGTGGATGAGGCCATTGTGAATGGCCATATCACTATCTTCAGTGACGCACTTATCCTGATGTTTGGCTCTTCTGCATGAACATTTCTTATCCATTAGGCCAAGCAGCAACCTTGGGGCACCAGTCAATTTGATGCTTTGAAACATAAGAATGACGAGACAGTGAAATCTAAAGTTATGCAATCCAAATCAAATAATCAGATCTCCTTTCATTTGCAGCTAAAACGTATAAGACAGCAATGCTTGAGTGTTGAGATGATTTGTAGATTGATATATCAACAAATAATTAATATTTGCGTTTCAGATGGCTGTCTCTGAAATATCCTTGATGCTCATGTCAAGTTATAGAAAGAGACCTTTGAGTAGTAGATGTTTACAGATGTTTCACTGCCCTGAAACAGTATTTGCAAGACTCACAGGTTAACCAAACATCTTTGCATCACCCTTCTGTTTCACAATGACCTGTATGTCCAAACACGCACTCAAAAGCAAGCTCTATCTACATTTAGATTTATTGCAGATGTAAAAAACATACAGTCCAGTCCTCAGTTTCTTAATGAAGTTGTTGTTTTTCATTCGACAGGTGCCTTAAGATAAACCCAAAGTGGAGCGGAACACGTCTAAGAAAAACCTTGCAGTCAATCCAAAGGTTCTGACATTGATCACCAAAATTGCGGACTACGAGTGGAGAGCATAAAAAGTTCTTATTTTTATCCTGAGGATAACATAATCTGCTGTTCAGTAGCACTGGTCTCTGGTTCATGGTAAGTGTCAACAGCACGGGTGGCCAAATTGCAAATTTCTCCAAGGGAACACAAATGGCCAGCAGCAGCCCTAAATGTGAGACTTTCAGAAAGCTAGAGCTACTTTGAAACCTGCAGGTTATGTGCCTCAAATATTCCCCTTTTCGTTGTTCCAGATGTGGAGAGGCAGATGAACATTCGAGGTGGCAGTGTCCCCTTCTTTTGTGCTCAAATGTGCATTTGAAATTTTTTTTTCTATGGGCCTTTGTTCATGCATAAGTGTTAGTTGTTCTTGGATTGTTCCAGGAAGGGTTATCTTTTTGTCAATAAAATCCATGTTAATGATTGAAACCATGTCTCATGTCTTATAAGTAAAATAAACATGTAAAAACTGCTCATACACAACATATGATCAAGAATTAACATAATCTTGATGTAAATACAGGGAGTGCAGAATTATTAGGCAAATGAGTATTTTGTCCACATCATCCTCTTCATGCATGTTGTCTTACTCCAAGCTGTATAGGCTCGAAAGCCTACTACCAATTAAGCATATTAGGTGATGTGCATCTCTGTAATGAGAAGGGGTGTGGTCTAATGACATCAACACCCTATATCAGGTGTGCATAATTATTAGGCAACGTCCTTTCCTTTGGCAAAATGGGTCAAAAGAAGGACTTGACAGGCTCAGAAAAGTCAAAAATAGTGAGATATCTTGCAGAGGGATGCAGCAGTCTCAAAATTGCAAAGCTTCTGAAGCGTGATCATCGAACAATCAAGCGTTTCATTCAAAATAGTCAACAGGGTCGCAAGAAGCGTGTGGAAAAACCACGGCGCCAAATAACTGCCCATGAACTGAGAAAAGTCAAGCGTGCAGCTGCCAAGATGCCACTTGCCACCAGTTTGGCCATATTTCAGAGCTGCAACATCACTGGAGTGCCCAAAAGCACAAGGTGTGCAATACTCAGAGACATGGCCAAGGTAAGAAAGGCTGAAAGACGACCACCACTGAACAAGACACACAAGCTGAAACGTCAAGACTGGGCCAAGAAATATCTCAAGACTGGTTTTTCTAAGGTTTTATGGACTGATGAAATGAGAGTGAGTCTTGATGGGCCAGATGGATGGGCCCGTGGCTGGATTGGTAAAGGGCAGAGAGCTCCAGTCCGACTCAGACGCCAGCAAGGTGGAGGTGGAGTACTGGTTTGGGCTGGTATCATCAAAGATGAGCTTGTGGGGCCTTTTCGGGTTGAGGATGGAGTCAAGCTCAACTCCCAGTCCTACTGCCAGTTTCTGGAAGACACCTTCTTCAAGCAGTGGTACAGGAAGAAGTCTGCATCCTTCAAGAAAAACATGATTTTCATGCAGGACAATGCTCCATCACACGCGTCCAAGTACTCCACAGCGTGGCTGGCAAGAAAGGGTATAAAAGAAGAAAAACTAATGACATGGCCTCCTTGTTCACCTGATCTGAACCCCATTGAGAACCTGTGGCTCATCATCAAATGTGAGATTTACAAGGAGGGAAAACAGTACACCTCTCTGAACAGTGTCTGGGAGGCTGTGGTTGCTGCTGCACGCAATGTTGATGGTGAACAGATCAAAACACTGACAGAATCCATGGATGGCAGGCTTTTGAGTGTCCTTGCAAAGAAAGGTGGCTATATTGGTCGCTGATTTGTTTTTGTTTTGTTTTTGAATGTCAGAAATGTATATTTGTGAATGTGGAGATGTTATATTGGTTTCACTGGTAAGAATAAATAATTGAAATGGGTATATATTTGTTTTTTGTTAAGTTGCCTAATAATTCTGCACAGTAATAGTCACCTGCACACACAGATATCCCCCTAAAATAGCTCAAACTAAAAACAAACTAAAAACTACTTCCAAAAACATTCAGCTTTGATATTAATGAGTTTTTTGGGTTCATTGAGAACATGGTTGTTGTTCAATAATAAAATTATTCCTCAAAAATACAACTTGCCTAATAATTCTGCACTCCCTGTATAATCAGAGCTTTTGTTTAATAAGGGTTCTTTGGATGTTTTGTTACAGATAAAACCCACAATCTTACAGGGAGCACACTTAATTCAAGTGCAGTCCAGTACATATTCACCAGTATCCCACCAGTACCACCAGGGGAGAGAAAATTTTAGACTTACTGTATGCTAACGTCAAGGATGCATACAGCTCCTCCTCCCTCCCCCCATTTGGTAGGTCAGATCATAACCTGATTCACCTCACCCCCCGCTATGTGCCAATTGTGAGGAGGGAACCTGTGACCACCAGGACTGTCAGGAGGTGGTCAGAGGAGGCAATAGCGGAACTACAGGGCTGTTTCGAGGTGACCGACTGGGAAACACTCTGTGAGCCTCACGCCGAGGACATCAATGGGCTTACTGAGTGTATCACAGACTACATAACTTTCTGCACCGACTCCATTGTTCCAGCTCAGACTGTTCATTGTTACCCAAATAACAAGCCGTGGGTGACTAAGGACATCAAAGCCCTCCTCAACAACAAGAAGAGGGCTTTCAGAGGGGGCAACAAAGAGGAGGTGAGGAAGATCCAGGTGTTACTAAAGGACAAGATCAGAGAGGCTAAGGACAATTACAGGAGGAAGCTGGAGTGGAAACTCCAGCAGAACAGCATGAGAGAGGTGTGGAGGGGCATGAAGACCATCACTGGATTCAGGCCAAACAACAGCAGGGGAGCTGAGGGAGGTGAGAACAGAGCCAATGAGTTGAATCTGTTTTTCAATAGATTCGACACCACAGTGTCTGCTCCCACCCCCACAACCTCACCTGTAGTTAGCCTGGAATCCAGAGCCACACCACTGTGCCAGCCTCTCTCTTCACATGTTGCCTCCTGTGAGATTCCTGACACCCCTCCCCCACCCATCACCTTCACTCAATACCAGGTTGAGATGCAAATGAGGAGACTTCACTCAGGCAAGTCTGCTGGACCAGACGGAGTGAGTCCCCTTGTCCTCAAGGCCTGTGCCCCCCAGCTGTGTGGAGTCTTTCATAAACTGTTTATGCTGAGTCTGAGTCTGCAGAGGGTCCCGGTGATGTGGAAGACATCATGCCTCGTCCCTGTACCAAAGACGCCTCGTCCCAGTGGCCCCCAGGATTACAGGCCCGTGGCACTGACCTCCCACATCATGAAGACCCTGGAAAGGCTCATCCTGGACCAGCTGCGACCCATAGTAAGACCACATCTGGATCCCCTTCAGTTCGCTTATCAGCCTCGTCTTGGAACTGAGGACGCCATCATCTACCTGCTCAATCGTGTCTACACCCATCTGGACCAGCCGGCGAGCACTGTGAGGGTCATGTTTTTTGACTTTTCCAGTGCTTTCAACACCATCAGGCCGACCCTCCTGGGTGATAAGTTAGCAGCGATGCAGGTGGATGCTTCTCTGGTGTCCTGGATTGTTGATTACCTGACAGGAAGACCACAATATGTACGTCTCCCACAGTGTGTGTCTGACAAGGTGATTAGCAACACAGGGGCACCACAGGGGACTGTCCTCTCCCCCTTCCTCTTCACCCTCTACACCACAGACTTCAGCCACTGCACAGAGACATGCCATCTTCAGAAGTTTTCTGATGACTCTGCGGTGGTTGGATGCATCAGCAGGGATGATGAGACAGAGTACCGGGCTGTGGTCGACTCCTTTGTCACGTGGTGTGAGCAGAATCATCTGCAGCTCAACGTGGCAAAGACCAAGGAACTGATCGTGGACTTCAGGAAGACCAGGAAACACTTGACCCCTGTTTCAATTCAGGGGGTCAGTGCTGACATTGTGGAGGACTATAAATACCTTGGAGTACACATTGACAATAAACTGGACTGGGCTAAAAACACCACAGCACTTTACAGGAAGGGCCAGAGTCGTCTCTATTTTTTGAGGCGACTGAGGTCCTTCAACATCTGCCAGAAAATGCTGAGGATTTTCTATGAGTCTGTTGTGGCCAGTGCGATCCTCTATGCTGTTGCATGCTGGGGGAGCAGGCTGAGGGTCGCAGATGCCAACAGACTCAATAAACCGATCCGTAAGGCCAGCAATGTTACAGCTGGGATGCCCTGTCTGGCAAAGTGAGCCTTCAGCTTTCTAATCACAGCGGTGGACTTAGTGTCCGGGAGATAGTCAATTTCCCAGAAGTTTGAATAGTAGTCCACTGTGATAAGGTAGTCCTTGTTGTCAAACATAAACAGGTCCGAGCCCACCTTAGCCCATGGTCTAGTCGGGATCTCATGTGGGACCAAGGTCTCTTTCTGCTGTCTGTAGTCAACTGACCTGCAGATGTCACACTTAGTCACATAAGTCTTAATTTGTTTGTTCATGTCTGGCCAATACACACACTCTCTGGCTCTCCTTAGACAACCTTCTACACCTAGGTGTGTCGAGTGTAGTCTAGTTAGGATCTCCTGTCTCATGGTAGTCGGGACAACAACACGTTCACCTCTAAACACAAGTCCATCCTGACTACTCAGTTCATCCAGGAATGAGAAGAATGGTCTGATGTCACCGTCAGTGTCTCTTTTGTCTGTCGGCCAACCTCCGTGAATTGTATCTATGAGAATCTGTAGTGCTTTGGCCTCTTGTGTAGCAGTCCTTATGCTGTTTAGTCTGTCAGGTGAGATGGGTGCATGAGTGACCATGTTAATGCTCTCTATTTCCTCCTCTATGGAGCCCTGTGGTGAGCACTCTGGAAGATATGCCCTGCTCAACGTGTCTGCTAATAACATGTCTTTGCCTGGCACATACACCACATCTATGTCATATTTCTGAATGCGCATAAGCATCCTTTGCAACTGTTTGGGTGCACTCAACAGTGGTTTTCTTACTATGGTCTCTAAGGGTTTGTGATCACTGTGTACCACCACTTTACGACCATATGTGTACTGATGAAACTTCTCCATGCTGAAAACTACAGCCAAAAGCTCCTTTTCGATCTGGGCATAAGCTTGCTCTGTACGTGTAAGTGCTCTACTCGCAAAAGCCACAGGCTTACCCGTCTGCATGAGTGCTGCACCTAACCCTTTGTCAGAAGCGCCACATTGTACTGTCAGCTCTTCCTCTGGGCAGTAGTATTTCAGGACTGGAGCCTCTGCTATAGCCTCTTTCAGTCTCTGGAATGCGTCTTCATGTCGAGTCGTCCAGTTCCACTCACTGTCTTTGTGTGTCAGTTGTCTCAGTAAGTCGCAATTGTCAGACAGATGTGGGCAAAACTTTGCTAAGTAGTTCACCATACCTAACAGTCTCTGTACTGCCTTCACGTCTGTAGGTCTGGGCATTTTTTCTATAGCCCTAACCTTCTCTGGGTCTATTTTCAGACCGTTGCATGTCAGCTGATGTCCAATGTACGTAGTCTCCTTCTGTTTAAGTTTGGACTTGTCTGCGTTCAACTTAATGTTTTTCTGCCTGCAACGAGTCAAAAACTTTCTCAGCTTCTCGTCATGGTCACGTACTGCTCCAGCATCTGTGTCCCCCTGACCCGTGATCAGCACATCATCTGCAATGATGTAGATCCCTGCCAGTCCATCCAAAGCTTGTGTGAGCTTCCTCTGGAACACTTCCAGAGCTGGACTTATCCCCATTGGCATCCTCAGCCATCTGTAGCGTCCAAATGGAGTCGAAAATGTTGTCAGGTAGCTCGACTCCTCCTCCATTTTCACGTGCCAGAATCCACTCTTCACATCGCAGACAGAGAACACTTTAGCCTTTGACAGATCTGGCAAAATGTCCTCAATGGTGGGCAATGGGAAGTGGCTCCGTTGTAGGGCTTTGTTTAAGGGTTTTGGATCTATGCACACTCTTAAGTCCCCACTCTGCTTTTGGACCACAACCATCCCACTGATCCAGTCTGTGCTGCATTCTACTGGTGCAATGATCCCTCTGCGCTGAAGATCTTGAAGCTCCTTTTTTAACGGCTTTATCATTGCAATAGGGACACGCCGTTTTGGTAACTGCACTGGTTTCACAGTTTCATCCACCTCGAGCCTTAACTCTCCCTGCAAACAGCCATCTCCTGTGAAGACATCGGCATACTCTGTTTTAATCTGATCCATGTTCCACTCATTGGCTGTTGGGTGCTCTGAAGTAACGATGCTGTCCAGTTTCAAGATGTTTTCATAGTGTACTTTTATGAGTTTCATCGCTTCGCTGGCTCTCTTGCCCAGCAGTGGTACTTTACAGTCTTTGTCAACCACTTGAAACTCCAACCGATACAGTTTCTGATTTCTCGGGTTACGTAGCTTAACTTTGCATTTTCCCAACGGCTTTATCTTACTTTTGTTGTACATCATCAACACTGTCTGTGTGTCCTCCAACTGTGTGTTCGGGCTTAGCATGTGGATTGGCATTACATTACAACTGGCACCACAGTCAATCTGAAAATTTACAATCTCTTTGCCCATCAGCATGCCTGCAAAGAGTTGAGTGCCTCTCACTTTGTCAGTGTTCTTTGTAGTTGAAACATGTGTGTCTGCCTCTGTAACACAGAGAACGTCCTCATACTCATCACTCTCACATGCTGTCACGTTGTGTACATTTGTCCTTCTCTTCTGCTCTGAATGTGCCATGCATTTAACTGCAAAGTGGTTTTCTCTGCCACACTTTTTACATTTCTTCCTGTATGCTGGACATTTTTCTTTCTTTTTTTCATGTGTTCTGCCACAAAACTTACAGTCCACTGCGTCGCTGATCCGTTTCTGGCGTGCAGCTCCACGCACAGCATGCACCTCCTCCACTGCAGCTCCGCGGCTCTGCAGTGCTGTATGCATGCATCCAGTGTCATGTTTTTCTCACGCAGCAGTCTCTCCCTCAGACTCGGGTTGTGAAGTCCACATACAATCCTGTCACGAATCAGTGAGTCCCTTATTACTCCAAAATTGCACGTTTTTGTCAGCAGCTTTAATTCCGTCACATAGCTGTCGATTGTCTCACTGGCGCCTTGGTTTCTCGTGAAGAACCGATAACGCTCCACAGTTTCATTAACTAAAGGATTGCAATGATTGTCAAACTTCTCAATAATGTCCTTAACTGTCCACCGATCTCTCGCTGTGTCGCCCATTAGCGTGTCTAGCAGCTCCCTGCCGCTCTCACCAACGAGATAACTGAACAAGCTTACTTTTTTCTGTTCGCCATCTAAGTCCATGGTCAGCTCCACATAGAGCATAAACTCGTCCCTCCAGGTCTTCCATGTCCGTGATAGGTTACTGGAGTCCAATACCAGCAATTTAAGGCCCCCCATGCCTCGCGGCGGTGCTAACTCGATTAGCCGCTAGTTGCTCACCCCTCCGACAGGCGTCTCTCGGGGGTTCACTCCGACCGTGCAGCTTGCTCCGCTGTCCGCTCCGCTGCCACCATGTTATATTCTGGTCTCATTCACGACAGACTCCAGAATATCTATTTCCTACCCAACGGGGTAGTAAGTTTTATTAACAAGTCATGCGACTCAGATTGGTCCTCTGCCATGTACAACAGCAACATACACCCTAACAATCCTTACTTGTGTGACACTCTAAAACATCCGTGCAGCAACACAATCTATTGTGGAACAAAACATCTTGCAAACAATAATTCACATTATTACACCCGGTGCCGTGGCGTGGGCGTCTCAGATGGCCAGCAGCCCCCGGTGGCACCTCCTCTCTCCACGCTGGTCCTCGGGGATTCCATCATCAGGAACATGCGGATGAGGGGGGCGCTCACGCTGTCGTTCCCGGGAGCCACCGTTGTCGACGTGAACAGAATTCCTAACATCCTGGTGTCCCACCCACAGGCCAACCGGCTCATCATCCACATCGGCACCAATGACATCCCCAAACAGCAATCTGAGCTGCTGAAGCTGGACTTCCTCCAACTCTTCAGCCTCCTTGGTCAGTTGCAGGTGAGTGCTTTTATCTCCGGGCCCACCCCCACCTGCGGCAGAGGGATAGGCTGTTTCAGCCGGCTGCTCAGCCTTAACATCTGGCTTTCCTCCGCCTGTGTCTCCCACGGTGTGGGTCTTATTAACAATTTTGATGCCTTCTGGGAGAGGAGGCATCTTTTTGGGGCAGACGGGCTCCACCTCAATGCCTGGGGACGCCGTCACTCCCGCACATGGCCCTGTCATTACCCCAAACTGACATTACCTGCTGATCTGTCTGCCACTGACTGATGTCCTCCTGGTCCCAGCTCCTATATTTGTTCCACTTTTAACAGTAATACACGAAACTCTGGACTCGGACCTTTCTCTCCCACAGTCAACACAATACCCGTCATAATCACAAACAGAGAGCAACAGAATTATCACAAATCCAGTAACTCCAACAACATTAATAACCTCCGGCCTTGAACTCTGCTGTCAAAAATCCACCAGTCTCAATCAGTATGGCACTTTTAAATGTACGCTCTCTGTGGAACAAGTCTTTTATTATCAATGATTTAATTTTAGATAATAAACTTGACTGTTTATTTTTAACTGAAACATGGCTGGGCTCGGATGCACCAGTTGTTCTCACAGAGGCCTCCCCACCAAATTTGAATTTCTCTTTTTCTATTAGAAGTGGTAAGAGAGGTGGTGGGACTGCATCTTTAGCCAACAACACACTCACCACCAAACACATTTTATTTGACTATTTTACCACTTTTGAATTTCATGCTATTGTTTTCAGCAGCCCTCCAGTTTTATCTGTCACAGTTTACAGACCACCTAAAGACAGCGCTGCTTTTATCAAGGAATTCACAGAATTTTTAACAAACATACATTCAAACTATAATATGATAATTTTAACCGGTGATTTTAACCTGCACATAGATAATCCTTCTGACCCTGCATCAAAAGAATTCTTAAACATTCTTCACTGTTTGGATTTTACCCAGCACGTCACGCAGCCGACTCACAACAGAGGACACACTCTGGACCTGGTCATCACCCATGAGCTGTCCACCAGTGTGTCCTCTGTTGTTGACTTGGCTGTCTCTGACCACTACTGTGTGTTTTTTAACATCACCGGTTTTATTCAGCAGTGCGAACTGTGAGGAGGCGCTCTCTAACCTCTGAAGTGGCTGCAAATCTTACCAGGGTTTTAGACGAATGCCCCCCTGTGATTCTACCTGCACCCTGTGATTTGATTTTAATCATTTTATCAGCAAACTGAAGAAAAGCCTTGACTCCGTTGCTCCACTCACCACCAAAAAGATTAACGTAAAACACGTATCACCCTGGAGAAACGAAGAAGTCAAAACACTCAAAAGAAACTGCAGGGCAGCAGAAAGGAGATGGAGGAAAAATAAAAATGCAACCAACCATCAAATACTTTGCGAGCAACTTAAAATGTACAATAATACATTAAGAAATTCAAGAAATTCATACTTCGCCAAAATAATCAGTATTAACAAAAATAATCCCAAGGTCCTCTTTTCCACCATAGATCATTTATTTAACCCTGATTTTAACAGCTCCCAAAGAACCCCCACAGACTCTCTCTGTGAGCAGTTTGCAGACCACTTCAGGGGAAAGATCAGCGCCATCAGATCTGATATTTTATCTAATCGCGATATGTTTGTAAACACATCTGAGGGCTCGATTGTACCTGAGGAGACACTGGACAGCTTTGTCCTGGTTAATGCTGAGAACCTTCAGAAAGTTTTCTCCACAGTGAGACCCACCACATGTCTTTTAGATCCAATTCCTTCTTCACTCTTTAAAACACTTTGTGGATTTTTTGAGGCTGAGCTTTTATACATGATGAATTGCTCTCTTCAGTTGGGTGTCTTCCCTGCTGCCTTTAAAACGGCGGTGGTGAGGCCCCTTCTGAAGAAGAGCAATTTGGATTGTAATGATTTTAATAACTACAGACCTGTATCCAACTCACCATTTTTAAGTAAAATTTTAGAAAATTCCAGTCTGGATTTAGGGTGAACCACAGCACAGAGACGGCTCTCCTAAAGGTTTTAACTGATCGTAGATGTAACTGGGACTCCCAACAGCTCTCAGTCCTGGTGCTACTGGATCTAAGTGCAGCCTTTGATACATCTATTCTAAAATGTCTGGATTTTCCACTTATTTCTCTGCATTCATGAGCCGGGTTGCCTGTTTGTTTGTTTGTTTTGTCTGTTTTGTTTCGTTCTGCTATGATGTTGTTGGGGGTTTTTTTGTTGGTTTTTTTTGTTTTTGTTTTTTTTTGGTTGTTTGTTTCTTTAATCTTGGTGTCAGTGTAAAGTTTAAAACTCAATAAACACACAGTTATAAAAAAAATGCCTTAATGGTCTTGGGCCTTCTTATCTCTCAAATTTGCTTTTACCATATGAACCCTCGCGGACCCTGAGGTCCTCTGGTACTGGCCTTTTGATTGTCCCTAAAGTCAGGACACATACTCACAGAGAGGCAGCTTTTCAGTGGTATGGTCCTCGTCTGTGGAACAGCCTGCCGGAGGAGCTCAGGGCCGCAGAGAACGTACACGTTTTTAAGAACAGGCTCAAAACCACCTTTTTAATTTAGCTTTCACCTAACGTTTATTTATTTTATGTTATCCTGTTATTCTATTTACATTACTAAATTAGGTCCTACATAATATTTATTGTATTTTATCTTTTTATTCTGTATATACTCTTATTAGGTCATATCTCCAGAGGGGGCTCTCTGCACCGGGGCTGTGATCGACCGTGGCTGCTGGGGCTCTGGGGGTCCTCAGCCTTGCTGGGGGGCTTCTTTGCCTCCCTCCTGCTGTATGCCCGGCCTGGAGGCTGCGGTCTGTGACCGGCTCCCGGTGCAGACGGCTCCGTGTGATAGTGTTTCCTCACCTGGCTCATGTGTGCCCAGCCCAATTTTGCCCAATTCTACTTTTCAAGTGTGTGTGTGTGTGGGGGGGTATGTATCCATGACCGATTATGCTAATGAGAGTGTGGGGAGCGAATTGGAGGGCGGGGTGGGGTGGGCTGTAAAGCACTTTGTTCTACATTTCTGTATGAAAAGTGCTTTATAAATAAAGATTGATTGATTGATTGATTGATTGACTTCACGTTTGATAAACATCGTCATAAACTCCCTCTGACTTTGCTGTTTTGCTTCCACACGATAAAAATCACACTTCCTGCACAGCTCTCTCTCTCTGTGCTTCAAGAACAGTTTCCCATCTCAAATGTCTGTTTTCTGCATTATTTGCTATTACCCACCAGCCTACCGTTGTTTACAGCGCTTTCAGACACTGTTTGTTTTGTTTGTTTGTTTTTTAAATGACCTCCGACAAGAAAGCCTCATTTCTGCTGTTCAAGACTGAAGAAATGAACTTTTTAAAATGATGCCAAATTGCAAAACTCTCAGCTGTGTCTGTAATCAAACCTCTGTAACTTTGCTCTGCTCCCCTTCAGCAGCATCAGGTCAGGTTCACATGTTGATTCAAGTTTTTCTACCATTTTTGATTTACTGCAGAGTATTTTTAAGTTTATCTGCTATAAAAAACCAGGCCAGGAAAATCTGTTTATGTTTTTCTGTTTTATCCTCAGTTACTTTGACACAAAGGCTGTGATGCTCACACCTCTGATGAAGGCTCACAGTATCAGTACTGATAAATGATCACAATTATAATATTTCTGACTGTCTGAGGCAAAATTTAATCAAAGCCCTGGTATCCAGTGTCTTGCTCTGTGGTGGGGTGTGGTATGTGGCTCAGCTGCAGTGGATGGGTGGAGTAGTGGGTTCAGGGGGCAGCTAGTGGAGGCTGGATGTGACTTAAGTTGCCAGAGTAAATTCCAATGCTGATTAACACACGATAATAATACTGTGCATTTGTCTAGTACAATAATCATGAACTGTTTCGTTATCACAGAAATGCATCATTAACTGGTTATGGGAAGATGAAGAAGCTAGTTGGCTAATCACGTGACAACCCATACGGAAAAGAAATAGTAAAAACTTATATGTGATTACTCATGAAAGTGGCCACTTTCGCATTACTTTCATACATTGTTTTAGTAAGTATCCAAAACATACAAGTTTCATTATATAATTTTTCAAGGGATCTTATATCTGTTTTCACACTTATATGCTTTTCATACAAGTTTCACACAAGACAGATACAAACTTTATAAGATTTATATATATCTTTTCCATATGGGAAGAACTACCTAACAGGTTTTCTTTTGCGTTTTTCATGTTTGTCACAGTGTTTCAGTGCTTTTAAGGAGCAGCAACTACAATGAGTGACAAAGAAAAGAAAGATTAAAATTACAAAGATTTGGAAGTTGTTGGAAGGTTTGTTATAAAGATGTGTGAGCTTTACATGGCCTGGAGTGTAGTATTGATCCAAGGCTAATTATATTAAAAGCTAACAATGCAATTATCCAAAGATGCATATAGAGATAAACACAAACATCACTTTGTTTGTTTGTGTGCGTGTGTGTGTGTGTGTGCACGTGTGCGTGTGTGTGTTTGCGTGTGCATGTGTGCATGTGTGTGTGTGTGCATGTGTGTGCGTGCGTGTGTGTGTGTGTGCATGTCTGTGTGTGTGTGTGTGTGTGTCTGTGTAGGTACTGAGTGGGTGACTTCCCTGGGCTCCCCCCTGTCCTGGGCTCCTGTGGGCAGGCAGCTATCAGAGCCAGCAGAAAAGAGAAAATCAATGCTTAGCGTCTCAATGAATGTGGCGAGTGCTGGATTGATTGTGACTCTAAATTGGGTCAACAGGATTGTCTATTTAAAGGGTAAGAGCCCTTAATCATCGTTTTAGCTGAGATAGACTCTCAGGCATGCACTATTCCTTTAACATCACGCTGTTATCTGCACCTCAATTCAGCCAGAGCCTCAAAGACACTGCTTCTATCAGATATCTAGAGTTGGGTATGCATGCTAACTGAATGATTGGCAGTCAGCTTGGTACCTTGGTTGTCACGGCTGTGTGTGACAACCTCATAAATGCATTCTCACACGTGGTCTAATGATGAAGTGTCCGTATGTTATCACTTAGAAGTAAACAGAGGTTGGTAGAACTGAGAGCCTCAGTCTGCTCTCCACTCAGTGCCTATGAACAAGGCTATTAGTGACCTCGCTCTAGGTGGGGCATCGATGTGGGCTGACCAGGTTACTTTTCCTATCTGAAGCCAAACCATGGAGTGCTATAGAGATTGACAGACCACGTGACTTTCGTGCATTGCATGCCGGTAACTCGTGGCAAAACAATCCAAGTACCTGCATCAAATGCAAGCATTTGCAGCACCGCAAAACGTTCATTCTTCGGTTCCAATAAATTCTTGTTTTTTCTTTGCCCCCCAAAAATGTATGTACAAAACGAAGGAGAACAATGCCGGTCCGTACAAGGACAGACTTAATGAAAAGTCAAAGAAAAGATACGAGGAAAAAAATCAAACCAGTGAAAGTGTTAGATCCTTATGAGCACACAGAGGGACAAAATACGTTTACATGCTGCCCAACTTCACCACGCTCATATTTATAATCATACGGTTCTTGGAGTGAGTGCATACACTCATGAAGTTTAGTAACTTCAGGTCACTGCAACAAGCCCAGGTACAGTTTACCGACGGATGGGTGCAGGACCTTAAAATGCACCGTGTAGAAAGTAAAGACCATCGTACGTATCATAAGTTTACCAGTCTCACAAATCGTCGTCATAAATACACATTCGTTAACCGTTTATTAATAGGACCTTTGAAAGCCTCCGTGCGCTAGTACCTCTTGCCACGAGTTCCCAGAATTCTTTGCGGTTTTACCCCTGAGTGACATCACATTTTCAATCTCTATAATACTGTGTCATACTCGGAATGAGTTCAAATGACTTGACTCTGCTGTCATACGAGAAGCTGTTCATGCACGGTTTCCATGTTGTACTCAAAGCTACCTTTTACTTTTCCCCTTTAAGATCTTCAAGGCCACTAACTGCTGAACTATTGTGAGGCAGCAAAGGCCATTAAAAGGTCTGATTATTTAGGTTCTGATGTGACTTTCCACAACAGGCCTCCAAGGAACTGACAAACAGCCATGTCAGCAGATGTCCCTGATGTCCTGACGCTCAGAGACAGTTTGTGATTGTGGGTAAGCAGCACATTGAGCTAATATGTGTGTGACTCTGATTTGAAACCACAGCAGCCAAATATGGGCAGTCTGGCAAATCAATTAATTGCAACATTCATTAACTGATAAGTCGATTGACGGGTGTGTTTCTCACGGCGGAGCTGATGTATAATCAGAGGCACGTTTTAACAGTAAACTACCAAGTTCTCTGTTTACCACCTGATTCACTGCACTGTGTGTGTGTGTGTGTAATACCTGAGTAGTGACATCTCTCTGATTGGGAATGACGAGATTTAGGATATAGATTTTAGGTACTGTAATATTATTTGTTCATAATATTATGAGGCCAGTGAAAGAGCATACATCAGTGGAAGCTTAAAGATAATAAGCTTTAGCTAATTAATTATAAAAATATAGCGTGTAATGATCGATACAGATAGATGCGATTGAGATTTTTATTGAACATTTTGTAAAAATCATTGCTGGCAGTCCTCCAGCCCCCTGACTACTAGAGCATATCCCAGCTTAATGAGTAGAATTTTACCCACAAATTAGGAACCAGTACATTCTTACTGGCAGTCCTGCTCCACTGGCTGCTTTTCTGCCCCTCCCTCACAGGGGCGGGTGCAGCAGCTGGTACAACACAAACAGTGAAATTAAGGACGTACTAGAGTACTTCACTACATGTTTAAATGTTGCTGCCTGCTGTTAGCTGGCACAAGAACCACCAAAAAATCATTTTAATAATGTTCTGCTACAGTTTCAAATAAGTTAAGATGCTGCTGGTCACTGCCTGAAAGACTGCTGTACTTGTATGCAACAGGATGTCACAAAACACATTATTCACTCACATTTTTCAAAAGTCAAATCTATGAAAAATACCAAAGATAAGACAGTTTCATTCCAGTGTCTCTACACCTCTCAAAGGGTAGTTACTAGCCAAAAAATAAATATGCAGTAGCATGATGTGCAGTGTGTCAAGACATTTGAGGAAACTGGACAATTGGAGGACAAAAGAAGTATCCATGCATATCAGCATCTAATGGTCTTGTGTCTATCACTTTTTACAGTGACAAACACCAAGATGAGACAGACAGAAGACAGGACTCTAACCACAGACCTCACAGCCATTTCTCACTGCTCGGTACAGAAAGTGGGAAGTTGTTAAAGTCGGGTGTGTGCAAAGCAGTCTTAAAAAGGCGATCCCTGCCAGTGAGCCACAGGCAAGATGTTGAAAAGGTTCAATTAAGGATGCAGAATGATGGCAGGATAAGTGAAGAGGTTCTCTCTCTGTGTGTGTGTGTGTGTGTGTGTGTGTGTGTGTGTGTGTGTGTGTGTGTGTGTGTGTGTGTGTGTGTGTGTGTGTGTGTGTGTGTGTGTGGTCTGCCCATCACACAAGCTGCACCCACTGAGCTCACTGTGACAAATGTAGGCAGGTTTGGTAGAGATGACAAGATCTTCTTAGAGCTGTCTGTGATCACACAACACGTAGCCTGCTGCAGTACAGTTCATGTACTTCAATGCTGCCCCCCGGCATCACTAACACAGCCAGTATTAGAGGGGCATGTCTCTGCAGACAGTGCAGTACTGCAGGCTCACAAACACAATGAGATGTCCACAGCAAACTTCATTTGTGAGCCACAGTGTAACAACGGAAATGCTAAATACAAAAACTCCCCCGTTTAATGAGTCATGTCAGATGGCTGCCGCCCCCGAGCTCAGATCTAGACCTCTCTTCCTGTTAAGCTGGAGTTTTTCCTCCTTTTTGTTTCCAGGTGCTGCAATGAGGGGATCGGAAGCTCATTAACACTGGACTGTAGGATCTTTACAGTTAACTTCAAGCACTGCTTGTCTCTGATCTCACTGCCAGCCCTTATGATCCCGTTTAAATAAGCCAAAGGCAACACTGAAAGCCACCAATCAAAATAAAGACAAGTCCTGAACGTGGTCAAAAAGAACAAAGAGGAAAACAGGGGGCGGGGTGAGTGAAGTTAATGATGGAATATAATTATAGATATGTCAATGCTGTGGCATTAGTACAATGTATCAACATCACTTTATTTCTTTTGTCTCCTTTGATGTTTTAAGTGTGGCTGTAACATGACTGAATGAAGAAGAGTCAAACGTGCTCTGCTGGTTGCAGTCAGCAGCTTTATATTATGGGATGTGACTGTGTGATATGCAGAGTGACAGAAACGTCTACATCATCATGCGGCTGCTCAAAACCAGCTTTTTTCCTACAGTTTGATACCAAGCTCTGCTAGCTTTGCTTCCTGCAATGTTGACATGGTTTTTCATGGTGTCATCAAATTTACTGAAGGGATCAAGCAGCTGTTTGGCTGAAGCTGCGGAGGTAGAGCAGGTCGTCTAATAATCAGAAGGTCGATAGTTTGATCCCTGGTTGGACTCGTGGGCCAGATGCTAATCCAAGATACTCTCTGCCGCATCCATTGTTAGCTAGAAAGCACTTCTTCATAGAAAATGTGCTTGTGTGAATGAGGCATGCTGTGTAATGTGCTCTGTGAGAGTGGAAAAGTAACCTATAAGAATTTACAAAACCTTTTAGGCTCATCATACGTGTTCATGGGAGGAGTTAGTGCCGATGTGCACACACATCCAGAAAGCTAAAGCCAGAAAACATAAATGCTGCCAAGCATGAGAAAAAAGACGAAGCATCAAAGAAAACACGAGTTTGAATTAAAAAAATAGGCTCAGATTTGGAATATTTCAAATATGAGAAGCGCTGATTTCTTCCTTCTGTGTCCAAACACACGTTTAAAATGAAAATCCTTCTAACACAAGCTCCATTTTCCTCAGGCTGCACTCAAACACTGTGCTTTGCCACTCCAATCCCTCACAGGACTCCAACAGGAATCTAATTAACCGAGATCAATATTAACACCATCTCTCTGGCCCTATTTCTCTGCTCCCTATATGTTCTCATACCTTTGAAAAGAAGGGAAATTAATTTCTCCAGTCCAAAGATATAAAGGAGGAAGAAACTGAACGTGAGCTTAACGCACAAGAAAGAGCAGAACAGGACAGGAAAGGAAGAAGGGAAGAGCCACGGAGAACAAAAACCACAAGAAATCAGAACAAATAAGAGATGCAGGGGGAAAGCTCTGAGAGCAGCAGCGATGAGTCTATAAGCAAAGCCTTTCTATTGTTTTCAGTATACAAACACAAAAGCTGCTGAAGCAGCAGGCTGATGGTTATCGGCTCCATGTCTGTGCAAAGCCACACATGGAGTCCACATCGACTCTGCAGATGCATGCTTGTTCTCACAGCTCCCATTAGAAGCACACTGTAATGCTGGGCAGACACTGTGCGATTTTTTCAGTCGCGCGATTCAGCTCCTGCTCAAACTGTATGATTGACTCACAGGGGTTAGAAGTTCATAGGTCACGATGCAGGTCTCACACTATACGACCCGATGCTCTGATGCGACCTGAGTGCTCACACTGTGCGTCCATAAAATGAAGGTTATAACAGAAATTCTGTCGCTCGCTCTCTCTGTCTTTCACTCACACAGACACACCACCACCATCAACTTTGTTAAATTGCTAATGAAAAACATTGATCAGGCAGCTGTGATTGAGCAGCATGTAAATCCAACTATTTTCACGGTTGTTGTGGTCGTGATAATTTTGTGATGCCACATCGAAAAGGCTCGGATGAGCTTTCCAAAGTTCTACAAGTTGTGCCTCCATCGCTTGTGTCCAGATCACACGCTGCACTGCCGTGCTGCGCCGTCTTTTTCGCTGACATTTGTGTTTGCGCGTGCGCAGTGTGACAAACTGCGGTGACAGCCTCACGACGGTCGCGAGGATTTCAAATCCCCATGACCAAGCGATTGATGATCGGGAGCTGGTCGTGAGGTGTCAATCGCTTCTCGTTGCCCCACGTATACTACACGATGCACGACGCACGATGAAGGCCAAAATCGGGCCGATCGCCAAAACGGTCGCACGACTCAAAAATCGGCTCAAAATGGGCCAAAAATCGCACAGTGTAAGCCCAGCATAAGTCTACTGAGATGTCATGCGTCCAAGTACACAATACTCATCGTTTGTTCCACATGTCTGTTTCTTATTTCATGTTTTTTGCCTGAAAATATGGGTGTGATCAAATTTACATTTACCGTAAGAGACCGAGGGAGACTAATTTATCTATGAAAATGATTCCAGCTGAAGGAAGCGACTCTCACAGGTGTGGACACACAAATCTAATGTGTTTGTGCTTTATGAACAAATTTAGGAGCATGTATGAACGAATGACGGGATAAATTAAACACAGCTTTTAAACAGGTACTAGTAATAATAATAGTTCTATTATTAGCCCTGCAACATGCAGCTGGGATAGGACCCAGCCCTGAACTGGATAACAGAAGAAAATGAATGGATGGATGATTATTATTTACACAAGCAGTAGCTGCTATTTATTATCTCAACTTATCTTACATGATCTTATCTTTGCTTGAAATGACCCATAATTGCTGGACGTCATCACTTACAGCCTAATTCCTGTGAGTTTCTCATGTCAGCTGACCAATCAGCTGCTCCTTTGATCTCTGATGGTAATTTTTGCACATTTGTTTTTTGTGCAGGTAGGAATATTTCCACAAACTGCTGCTGCACAGACTTAACGCCACAACGACTGTAGCCATCAATCACAGCCCGTTCCCAGCTACAGCTAATATTACTGCTTGGGGTATTTCAGCATTTTGACATATGAAATAAAAAGAATCTTCTGGAGACCCAGGGAATGGCCCAAAGGTATTCAACCTCAAAAGCATTTTTGAGGCTTGGCAACGGTAGCTTTAAACAGTTTACCCGCTGCAAGCTAACGGCACAGTTCTGAGCGTATCGCTAAGGGCAGGGTCACTAAAATTCAAATCTGAATCCACTATGTTGCTGCTGCTGTGGAAATAAAGAAAACAAAGACACAGTAGACTTGACTACCATTTTGCTGGCAATAAAAATTTACCAATTGCCAGCTGATATCTCCGTTTGAATGCTAATTCTGGGTCTAGTTACCATTCAAATACACTGAAGATGCTAACCTAGCTAATGCAGTAAAAGTAGGAGGTACAGAACCATGTTTAATGATGACAAGAAACCCATCACTCATAGAGTGACACCCACAGAGACACATGTTGACATGCAGAGGAAATTACCTGTAAAAGAAATGAATGAATGATTGTGAAGACTCATCTTGTTTCGGGGAATGTCAAAAGGAAGCAAGGCAACAATGGCTGAGTTGGTGGGAAAGGGAATGAGGATACATGAGGACAGCAGGAGATGGACAAGAGTGACGGAGTTTCGGATCTATACATGCGAGACTATGAGGCTGATGTTCCTCTCATTACCTACCTGAGAGTGATCAAAGGCCAGGACACATCTGTCACATCTGTCACCCCCACACTCAGACAAAGACACACTGACACAGACAGAGGAAGACAGAGAGAAGCAAACACGGGGGGAGGAAGATGGAAAGGATGTCAACATGCTTTTAGGACGGAGCCTAAAAGATGAGTACACAGATACACAGTGGAAGACAAAATATATTTTAAAGATAAGATGAGTAGATGGACAGATGCTGAACAAAGAGACAAAGCAAAAAAGCAAGCGATGAGGGGAGGAATCACCAGGATGAAGGAGTCAACAGAAAACAACAGAGCAGATAAAAGCAGTGGAAAGAGAAAATGTCACCGCGCTGGTTCTGGTGACCCGGTGTTTGTGCAGTTGTTGTTTTCTGTTTTATTGTGTCATGTCTCTAGTGCAGGTTTTGTTCTTTATTCTCTTTGTCCTTTTGTGTCCGTGTGCTGTTCTTGTCTTGGTTCTCTGTCACTATGTCTTCCCTGAGTTCCACGTCTAGCTACTTTTGTCTCTGTGCTTTATGTTTCCACGTCTCAGTTTCTAGTCTGCGTCTTTGTGAATGTCATGCTTCCTGTTTTATTTTGATAGTCCCTGTCCTGTGTGCAGTGTGTCTAGTTTTGCTTTCCCCTCATCCCATTATGTCTGGTTTGTCCCAGTTGTGTTTCCACCAGTTCCCCCATCCTCTCTATCCAGCCTGTGTATTTTAGTCCTCAGTTTTCCCCTGCTTGTTTTTGCGTCATTAACCATCAAACCTCCTCAGTGCTGTGTGCTTTTCTTCCATGCCCTTAGTATTTTTGATAGCTCTCTGTCCTTGTTTAGTTCCCTAGTTTTTGTGTTTCTAGTTTCCAGTTCAGTTTTCTCCTGTGTTAGCTCAGTGTGGAGTTCCCAGCAAATAAAGCAGCTGTTTTAAGTTTAGTTTTCTGTGTTCCGAGTCCCGGATCTGGGTCCTTCCTCCTGCCTGCCACACGCCGTAACCGTGACAGAACGACGCAACCACAACATGGACCCAGCGGGCTCCGCCCAAGAGCAAGACCTCAGCCGCATCCAGAGACTGGTGAGGTGCATTTCCCACGCCTTGGATCCTAGAGCGAACTCCATCGGGCTGAATGCTATTAAGGTGATAATGAAGTAAAGCCCCCACCTGCTCCAGCTTTCTGGGGTCTGGCCCAGGCTAAAGGGATGGTCCAGGTCCAGGAGCCAGCCGATTCCTCTGGCTCTTCTTTGTCCACACCGCAGCAGCAGCGGACAGAGCTCGCCACGCCGCAACACCTGCAGCAGACTGAGCTCTCTGCGACACGGCAGCAACAGCAGGTGGGTGGTTCCACGAGGCTGGAATCACTCTTTTTTCACGTCCTGCTCCGACCCTTGTTTGCCTGCCTCCTTCCTGGCGGCGATGTAGGGTCACCAGCCCTCTGCCATTATCGGTCTCCTCCATCATCCGCTTCCCGGAGGAAGCATCATCCACGCCTTTGGCAGTCCTCACCGCGGTCTGGATCCCGGACGTCTCTGGAGAGCCCAGCCATGGTGAGCGAAAAAGACTTTTTTTATTCACTTTTCGTGGCTGAAAATAAACAGACTGTTTTTCTGAGGCCACCGCTGCTTTACGGACTTAACAACCTGTGTTTCCCCTGCTCACTCCGAGCCTGAAAATAAAAGCAGTGTTCACTTTCAGGACAATAATTCCCCCTCAGTGGAGCCTAACAGCTGGGTAACTTATGTTTGTTCTGAGCCTGGTAATATTAAAACTCTTACGTCTGGGACTGTTGACTCCAGCTCAGAGGATTTAAGGTCTGTTTCTGCATTTCCTGCAGAGACTGTTATTATTTCCATGGCAGCTCAGCCCAAAGTTTTGTTCCTGGGGCTGTTTTGGATTTAACGGACAGTATTTACCCAGCTCTTTCTGAGCTCTGAGCGTTTAAGAGTTTGCTGTCCAAGGACATTTATTTTAGTTCTGTGGACTTTTTGTGGACAGAGCTATTTCTACACAGACTCTGAAAATATAAGGATTGTTTCTGCTGACCAGGCTAACTATAAGACTGTTTGTATGGCTGCTGAACTGACTCTTCCAGAGACTCTCTCCAGGGCTTCCCCAGAGGGTGAGCTTCGGACCTCAGCAGACTCTGGACCCCTGGTGACTATAGAGCTAGTGCAGTGCTAGTGCTCTGCCGTCTGCAGCAGCCTCTGCTGGGAGCCCTGGCTAGTCGCCTCAGCCTCTTCTGTCATCAGCTGAGGGCTCAAGTGAGCTCAACAAGCCTGCAAAAGACTTCCTCTTGCTGCAGCCCGAGGAGCGTCCTGAGCTGGCTTTGTGCCCTGCCCAGCTCCATCCTACTTCACCCCAGCCAGAGGTCTCCGCACCTGCTGGCCCTCCATCTGTCTCCGCTGGCGGCTCTGGAGAGCTGCTCCAGCCATTTACAGCTTTTATGCCGCTGGGCTCAGGAGAGTTTCTTTCACCATCCACGGCTTCCACGCTGCCATTGATCTCCGCTCCAGCTGCCCACAGCTACCACGCCACCGTCAGTGTTGGCTGGGGGCTCTGGAAAGTCTGTCCAGCTTCCAGCTCAACCACCAGCTCCACCGCCTGTGGTTGCCTCACCACCACAAGCAGCTGATGCACCACCCCCAGCTCCATTACTTGCAGCTCCACTACCTGTGGCTTCCACGCCGCTAACTACTCCATCACGCAGTTCTGGGCGCAGTCTGGTCCTGCCCTTCCTGCAGGTCCACATCCACAGCCAGTACGACCAGCACGTCACCTCATCATAGGTGGCGTCCTGAACTCTGTTGTTGCCGCCATTTTCTACATGGACCTGCGTCGCCCATGCTGTTGCCATTTTCCACGCGGTCAGCCTCTTGAACTGTGTTCTGGACTCCTGGGCTGTTGACCTCCAGGTCGGCCCCCCGATCCATTTTGTTTTGGATTCACTTTTCTTTAGTTCTGGAAGACATCCCCTAGAGAGGGGGCTCTGTCACGGCACTGGGTCTGGTGACCCAGTATTTGAAACAGTGAAAACATACTTAGCACACCTACCAGGTACAGTCATGAGCTTTTAAAGGTCTCTGTGGAGTCCAGTGAAAACTTAAGTGGTTTCTGAGAATGAATGAGAAAAGCCTGAAAGTTCTGCTGTGTTAATGTGGAGGCCCGGGTACTCATCTTGTCCCTGAATGGACACAGCTCAGGTATCTATCATCTTCCTTCTGAAGTCCTTCTGATTAAATCAATTCAGGATGTCTTTGAAATGGTCACATTGAAGACGGGGACCAGGTCTGAGACCACTTGAAGTCAGTTGCCATCTTCAACATGACATTTGTACATTAAGACAACAATAAAACATCAATAAAACCGGGTATAATTTATACATTTATAAGCCAACAAAGGCAGCTAGTCCATTTTATTACTACCATGCATCTGCACGTTAGTAGTGCAAATCTCTGTCTCAGAAATGAGAGTAATATTCTAACAAAATAATATGTCATCAACACACTTACATGTGCTTCTCTCTGAAAACAGCAGGAGGCTGAGGAAGATTCACTATGTTTAAGATTCAGTCTTTTTGTCATGGTCCTGCGACCATGACTCAGTGACTTTATGTTTATGTTCTTTATTGTTATTACTTTCATTATTATTCATGGCTGTTTTGGGATGGTTTGTGTTTGGGATTTTAGACACTGGGTTCTGGGTTTGTGCTCCCTCTGTTGGTCCCTGGTGTTAGTGTTCCCCTGTCTCGTCAGGTTAATCAGGTCCAGCTGTTTCCCCCACCTGTGTGTGATTTCCCAGTGTCTCTTTGTGTACTTATAGTGCGTGTTTTCCTCTGCTCCTCGTCGCGTCGTCTGTGTTCATACCCTGTGAAATCCCCTGCGTGCTCTCCCTGCTGTTCTCCCTTCATGTTCAGGTTTGCCACTCCTTTGTGTAGTTTCACCCAGTTTAGTTCATCCTTAGTTCTGTTTTGCCATCTCCACTTTATGTTTGATATTGTCAATAAATCGCCTTCACATCTGAGTAAGTGCTGCATTTGAGTCCTCCTTTCCACTCTTCACACGGCCACTGCCCCGGACCGTGACACTTTTAAATAAATCACAACAGCAATCGCTGTAGGTGCTTGTTTTTAAAGACTCTGTCCCTGAGAAAACACCAACAATCAGATGACCCCCTATGAGCAGGCACTCGGGGGGAAGTGGGAAGGAAAAACTCCCTTTTAACAGGAAGAACATGTAGAGTGTGCTTACTGTTTATAAATGTGTGATTCGCTCTTTCTGCAGTGTGTGAAACTGAACTGTAGCACTGCACAGCGTCACTGTTTGATGAACAAACACTAACATTGTTCCACTAACATCATTATTCTGACATACATGCCGAAGTACAGGTATGTATTGATGGGAGCGCCTGTTGATGGGACTAAAACAAAGAAACATGACTGCTGCTCTAAGTGTGCACACTGCTGAGAGAGGTTTACTGATCTCTGTGCAGAAACGTGAAAGAGCTGATTTATCTGAATTTACAGTAACGAAAACTCAAAACTCAAAACTCGGTAACTCAGGTTCGAGTATTTAATGCGTTGATGGAACAGACGAGTTACACTCATTGTTGAAGACTTAACATGACAACATCATCTCCACTTGTTACAGGCGCTTTTTTCTCCATCAGTGTGACACATATAACATGACAGATAATTGATCATTGACCAGTGTGTCACAAACAGCAAAGGTCTATAATATAAGGAAACTGACTCATAGTCTGACAGCTGCAGAGAACAATAGAGACTAGAGATTTTATTCTGAGCTGATAATAAATCTACGATGTAATCACTGTCTCTGTCCTCATACACTGAAGCCTGACTGACTGTGGAAGTGCTCATCGTGGGGGACAAAAAAAGAACAAACCTGAGATTTCAGTGTTTGTAAAACTGCAAATTTCTGCAGATCAATTCACTTGTGCTTTGAGAGCAACTTCACAAATGAGGAAATGAATCAGAGGGTCAGTCAGCTGGTGCAGGCACAGCAGGAGGGGTCACAGAGAAAACTCCTGTTCACAGAATCTAACAATTAAAAATGGCTTAAATATAGTCGTCATATATAAACACAGAGAGTAAAAAAAGGGTCAGTGAAGAAGAAACACCCAGTGCATCATGGGAATCCCCCAGCAGCCTAGATCTGTTGCATGATAACAAAGGGAGGATTCAGTGTCACCATCTTATTAGAGTAGACTGGGTGTCTCCTAAATCCAAACTGGGAGCTGGTTCCACAGAGGAGGGGCCTGCCTCCCATTCTACTTTTAAGTGCTCTAAGAAGCACCAGTGAGCCTCTGTTAGGATAATAACATACCACGAGGTCTTTAAGGGGCTTGTTTATTCAACATTTCGTATGCGAGGAGAAGGACAAAAATTAAAACCTCCAATATGTCTCCAGCACAGGAGAAACATGCTGTTTCTTCCCTGTGGAAGGCAGTGCTCTCACTGCTGTGTACTGGATCAGCTGAAGACTTCAGGGAGCTTTTAGAGCTGGAAGTATTCTGGAGTCAAATGTGGAGCCATCTGTCCTCACAACCTGCGACAGAATGGCTTTGGAAAAAAATCAAGGTGTTGCAATGACTTGGTCAAAGTCCAGACCTCAAACCCACTGAAATGCTTTTGGTAGGACCTGAAACATTGTAAACAGCTACAGCTGCTTGTCTCTGTCTTGTGTCCACTGAAAACCAAACCAGATACAAACGGAGCACATTTCATCCAACAATAAGAATAAAGCACGTATCCCCAGTCTGACTTACTCTCAGTACAGTACAGTGGAGTGTTTAGAGAGAGAGTGAAACATTGTTTATCCAATAGTTACAACAGCGAGCTGCAGTGAGAAAGGATTTCACTTAGCTGACCATGAAATCTGAAAAAGCCTAACAAGAAGAGCTTATGGTGAGTTTATAGAGCTCCTCTTGGCAAAGCAGACGTGTTTGGCACCACAGTGCATTCATGATTCTGCTTGCTAAGCTGCCAGACAGGACAGGTTAGAAAAAGGCACAAAGAGAGGATGGATGGAAATACAGCCAGGGCCCTGTTCCAGGAAGCAGGCTGAGCAAACGTGGCTCCAACTATAAACTCTGTTAACTCTGACATGGGCAACTCTGAGTTTTAATCCACAAAGGTGATCAGTATGTTCCCCCCGTGTGACACACGTGTGTGAGCAGAGACAGCACGCCATCAAAAAGAGATCTCAGAGACCAGCAGTCACCATGGCAACAGGTAAATAAAGAACAGGACTGAGGAATATGAACATCTGAACGGTGTCCAGATTCAGGGGCTGCTTTTGTAGACCGAGTACGTCACAGCCAGGCGACGAAGGCTGTCCAAATCTGAAGACCCCAAATGCGTCCGACAAACACGTCCTTCGTTTCTCACTAGAGCCGACGAGAGTCTCAGCACATTGCTTTCAACCCCCCCGCGGTCTTTCGTTACTCAGGTTAAACGTGATATATGAGTCACTCAGATAACATAAAAATGTTATTGTTTGGCTTTTTTCAGTGTTTTATTTGTTCCTGAGTAAATCGGTTCAGCTGAGATTAAATAGTATAGTTTTCACACAGCTGAATAAACGTCAAACAAAAAACTGATTAAATAGAAGTCGAGAATTTACTCAAACGCCCTGTTATATTTTAGATAGCAACGAGCAGACGGTTGAGTTGATTAAACTCCAACGAGACAGCGGGGACGCAAATCTGAAGGCTAGACCGTCCCATTTCACAGCCTCGCACTTCCGGCCTTCTCGGTCTTCAGAGAACCCGGCCCACGTAGACCGTGAGTCCTTCAAAGGATGCAGCCCCTGGAGGACACAGCACATGTGTCAGTGCTGACATATGTTCAGGTGGTAACAGGGCGGAGACATGGTTTCTATTAATTAGTTATCATGGTTTGACATGTAATATATAAATGTTTTACATAACTGCAGCTGTAGGTGACAGGAAACGCAGATGAAACAAAGTTTACACATCAGAGTTAAACTCTGCTTCCTGGAGTGGAGCCCAGGCTGTCCAAAGTAAAGAGGACCAACAAAACACGACCTTCTCTACAACTGCACCGTTGTTCTGCTCCTTTCAGAATTAACGAACAAAACTCTCATTTATTAACAGTCCAACATCCAGCAGGTACAGCGCTACACACAAGTAGAGAAAATACTGTATAAAGATGTGTGTAATGGGATGTGGGCGGAGACAAGTGTTTTCTTTTCTTTTTTTTTGCATTGTGTAATTTTTGTTTTTTTTCACGTCACAGAATTATCATTTAAAGTCTGCCAATCTGTAGTAGACAGAGGAAGAGACGATCTGACCTTTCCCCTTAACCATTCGTTATGATTGTCTCCACTTAGAGGTCAGCTGCCATAAATCAGAGTTAGAACAATGAGCCTATAAAAACCTCACGGAGTCACTGGCCATTCCTGCCTTACCACACAACTTCATGATGTTTTATGTTCACTGTAACCTATTCTTCACTTCCCTGTAGTATGACACTGCAGTCAAACCACAGTTTAGGACAAAGTTTGTTGTTTGTTCCCAGATTGAATGTGTTTGTGCCACACAGACGTGGAGGTACTGATGTGCCTCTGTGTTATTACTCATTGGTTTTGCTTACGATGTTTGTTTCCACATTACTACCCCCACTTTATGGTCCCTTATTATGACCCCACTATTATATATTATATATATAAGTTTCAGTGTAATATTACTCGGCTGCGGCCACTGTTGATATAAGATGATTATTGAGTATTACTTGGGTGACTAAGTGGTAATGACTTCTTGTTTCCACCTTTCTATGACAGCATTATTATTGGTTATTACTCCATTACAAGCTGTAATAGAAAGTTCTGCTCAGTAATGTTTCTGCGCGATAAAAAATGCCACGAGAAACAGGAAACCAGTGTGGCAGACATTTGCCCCGGATGCATCTGAGAGCAACCTGGGGTTGGTATTTGCTCAAGAATACTTTGGCATGCAGACAGGGATCGAACCATCAACCTTCCAATTAGTAGGTGACCTGAGCTACAAACACCAATGAATATTCAGTTTATGTGACGTTACTTCCCTGCTCACTCTGTCATGTTGGCCAGTGATTTCTGTTATTTAACTTTGTGGTGTTACACTCAGATGTTGCAGAGTTGCTGCTTTCCCTACACCGAGCCAGTTCAGGAAAAGCAGTCTCTCTCTTCCCTCTCACCAAGACGAGTAGCACGTGTTTGCTTCAGTTCTTTGTTCTTTGTTTCAGTGAAGGATGAAGTAATTCATATGAGTCTTGTAGCACATGTGAGTGTGCTACAAGCTTTGCTTTTCCCCCAAATGTTTAAATAAATGTTGAAATTTGTAGTCAGAAGCTAAATTATGAACATTTCATGTTTTACCTATGTATCCTTGCTCACTAACTTAAAAATATTCTACATATTGATTACACATGTATTCATAAACATTTAATGGTATCTTAAACACACTGGAAAGTGTGCACAAGTCATCATGTCGTGTCTTATTTAAAGAGTTAGTGATTTTACTTTGACTAACACACAAATCCCTCACCAGCTCTTTATTGTCAACCACAATAACTCCGTTTCCCATTCCATCCAGGGAATGTTCCCCTCCTCTAAAAGTTATCCTTTGTAAGATAAGCCATTTATACTGGTGTTTGTCTGCTGTTGCGTCAGGTTTCCTATGACGTGTAGGTGGCATGACTCGAGGAATGTGTCAGCCAGCAGTAAGATCAAGAGTGGAAGTGAGGATTTGCATATACTTACGGGTTTAATGAGGACAGATTCCACTGGCTTTAGTCAATCTCTACCATGAGGCTGACATTTGTAGTTTGGACATTCATGTTACAACCATCAGAGAGAAAAATGTATTTAATGTATATAACAGCATGTGTAGCTGACTTGGCTGCATTATCAGGGCTGAGCTGCAAGTGATATGTAGTGATGCTAATACAGGCCAATAAGTTAGCATAACAAGTAGGACAGAGAAAAGCAAAAGCAGCATTAGCATACTGAGTGCTAATGAGCAGGCTTGTGATTAAAGGAAATACCAAAGCAGAAATGAAAGCTATGAGGAATTCTTGTTTAGCACACTAGCTCGCACTGGGATCATTGGTGGACAAGGAAAAAACATCCATCAGAGCTCAGTCAGGTTCGTTCACCACTTCTGATATCAAAGAGCAATTCCAACAGGTAGCCTGGTGCTTTTACGTTAAGCATGTCTAGCTTTGTTTATAAAAGTATTGTGCAGGTATTGTGTTTCTAAAAGTACTGAAACCTGCTGTGATGGAACCTGTAGTCACTTTCCACTCTGTGTATCTGAGTGGAAAGCTATTAGGCACGTTCTTTGACCTTTAGGATAGACCATCTTCATCGCTGGGCTATCATGACCATCCCAGTGTCAACGTTAGTTACCATTTTCCTTATTAAGGGTAAGGATAAACTTTATTTGTCGGTTGCAGTTGCCTGCACCTGAAATGACAGACCTAGTCGACCATACATACGGTACATACAATATACAAACTTACATTGGGGAGACAGGTCGGACTAGGCAGCAAAAAAAGGGATAGACAGTGAGATATGTAACACATAGGTGCAGCAGAAAAAAAAGGGTTTCTGCCCATGATGACTCCAACAAATGAGTCATCATGGGCACAAAACAAAAAACTCCATAGCACATAAAGAAGAACAGACGTCATCACACTGTAACGCCATGAAACACAGACAAGCAACAAAAGGGGGGAGGGGGGTACGCCGATGTACACAGTGGTCATGGTCGCTACGATTCATCGCACCTCCAACTGAGCCGCTGTCTCCATCGAGTGGGAGGTAAGGATGGGAGGAGGCGTTGGATCTGGGGAAGGGACTGTGGTGAGTGCATATCAGTATCAGTGTGCATGTGTGCGTGTCAGGGTGTGTGTTAAGTTCAGCCTGAGAAAGTGTCCTTCTGCTTGTTAGGCAAAGATCAACAGTGCGCAGCCTACGCAGGTGGCCTTGAGGAACAGGGCAGAGAGTCCGTTCGTTCTCATATCTCTTGGAAGAATGTTGTTCTTCTCCTCGGCGTCCACCTTCAAGCAGCTGGCGCAGTCGGGGGTGGGGGTGTAGCCGCATTAGAGATGGAGGTAACTGGTTTAGGGCGAACAAACTGCATCCATTTTTCAGTCGTTCTAATGTCCATCACTGGTCTCCAGGTGTATTTCTCTTTGAAGAGCCCTGAGCTCCTCCAAGATCTTTCCCATATTTCGTTCAGTAAGAACAGTCTGAGCACTCACCGCTCTTCCCACAGTTTCCATCAGAGTGGCGAGCCTTGTGGGGTTTTGAACAGCAGTCACCGCTTTCTTCAATTTCCGATAAGCCAGGGCCAAGCCAGCTCCAAGCCAAGGAGGTACTCTTTCTAGAGCCTGTTTTAATTTGGTAGATGGTTTCTGTTGTGGCCATTTTTGTTGAATGTTTATAAAATGCAATTTGTATTCATTTTTGTTTTTTCTTTAAAGGTGTAAGAATATACTGACCTGGTTTTGTTATGTAAATTTGTAAGTAATTTTATTGGCGAAGCTTTTGGAAAGTGATTGGTTTGTTAGCTTATGGACCCTCCCATTAATCAAGAGATTAAGAGCACCCTGGATGGGTGTGGTAAAGAGGTTTTTTGTTTTTTGTTTGCCAAATGTCAGATGGGAAGACGGGAGGGTTAGAAAATGATTTTTTGACCACTTTTGAAGTTGTTAAAGCAAATTAAGTTAACTTTCGTTTAATTTTAAGTTTTAAGAAGTTATTTGGCTGATTTCTGTTTGTAATTTTCCACGAAATAAACGGCATATGATTTTTAAACAATGGAGTCAGAAGTGCGTTCTAAAACAAACCTCCCGTTGCCACCTACGGCCTTTTCTTGGACTTTTTTGGTGTTTGGAACGTAAAAGGCCGCGACAGTTTCTTTATTTTTTGTCTTAAGTTTGACTTCCTTGTTGTTCCACTTCTCATGATTTTGAATTTGAAGTCTAAGCCCTTTGTTTCCCTTTAGTTTTTGTCAAAGCATCTCTTGTTTTTTCTGTGTTTTCTACCTCTGAGTTTAGTGGATTTAGTTACTTTTTTTTCATAGACTTTTGAACTGAATAAGGGATTGTGTGTGTGCCGTTTGAGATGGCATTAGGGTCCTAACCAGCCATGCTCCACAGCTCAAAAACTCTTTCTAAATATTTGCATAAAACATATCTGCATATGGTACACACTGAAGCAGGAGAATACACATCTGACTAAGTGATCAAAGTTGAGCTAAAGAACATTTGAGAATGCATCATAGACCATGATCAGATGTGGTAATGAAAAAAGGCACTTCAAAGGAGAACTTAGTCAGACTTCAATGTGTCCTGAAAGGAAAATGGGCAGAACATCCTCTGTAAAGGATGGGGATCGGCAAACTGCGTCTCCGGAACTGCATGCGGCTCTTTAGTCCTTATACTGTGGCTCCGCGTGGTTTGGGAAAATAAATTAGAAGTGTTTAGCTGAAGTGTATTTTATTTATATTAGTTCTTTTTTAACTTGTAGTTCTAAATTGGAAGATTATATAAAAATAAAATTATATTATTTTTTCATTGCTCAAAATAAGCGTCACACTCGCGGAAGCTGAAACGCCGTGCATTTATCGAGACTTTCGACCCCAGGTAGGCCAATTATGGATGTTCGGGTCCACATTATATCAGCAGCTGCTCTCCACCGTGAACTATGTTAAAACAAACACGCTCACGCCTCACAGACGACAGCTTACAGTCCTGTAAAGATAAAGTGACTTCGTACAGCCCCGACCTGCAGACGCTGTGCGCAGAGGTTCAGGAGCAGAAGTCCCGTTGTAAACATATCACGGCAGACCCGACGATGTTTGCATGAACACGCTTTTCAGCATCTCTTTAATGACCACTTTTCATACACAGTTGCTGACACGTACAGCCGGCTGTAGCTTTGCAGCTCACAGCCCGACACACACCAACACAACAACACAGAGAGCACAGACGTTAAGGCGGCGAGGCCTGATTGCGGGTGCCGCTCAGGTGCGTCCGCCTCCCCTGCAGCGGCGCTGCAGACCACGTCCCGCCACACACATTAACCAGGTAAAATACATATTTAAGCTGAATTTGGCAAATATCTATTTTTCATTTTTTAGCAGCATAGAGCTTTTTTCCAATTATTTTTTAACAGTCGGGTCAAGGCTCCAAAAGCCCAAAGGTGATATATCTGTTGTGAGCCACTACCCATATTGCTCACAACAGTTTTTGTTTGCTGGATCATTTTAGTTCAGCTTTCCTTTTGTTATATTTCTTTAAGAGTACAAAATGTGTTAATTACATAAATAACATGTAATTTTCTCTGTAGCACTTTGTGGATTTCATAAGCAACACACCTTAGTTGTTCACACAAAGCATATAGGTAAAAAACAATAACAGTGTTATCTTCATTTTGGATTTCAAAAAGTATTTGCGGCTCCCAGTTTTTTCTTTTGCATGGAAACCGGGTCCAAATGGCTCCATCCATCCATCCATCTTCATCCGCTTTATCCGAGGCCGGGTCGCGGGGGCAGCAGCCTAAGCAGAGAAGCCCAGACCTCCCTCTCCCCAGCCACATCCTCCAGCTTATCTGGGGGAACACCAAGGCGTTCCCAGGCCAGCCGAGAGATATAATCTCTCCAGCGTGTCCGGGGTCTGCCCCGGACCTGTGCAGCGTCCGCATTACTGCAGCTGCAGCCCCAATCCGTCTGTTGATCTCCGGCTCCCTTCTCCCATCACTCGTGAACAAGACCCCGAGATACTTGAACTCCTCCACTTGGGGCAGGAACTCATCCCCGACCCGGAGTGGGCACTCCACCCTTTTCCGGCTGAGAACCATGGCCTCAGATTTAGAGGTGCTGATCCTCATTCCCGCTGCTTCACACTCGGCTGCGAACCGTTCCAGTGCGAGCTGGAGGCCCTCACCCGATGAAGCCAACAGAACCACATCATCCGCAAAAATCAGAGATGAGATTCTGAGGCCACCAAAGCGAAAGCCCTCCGCCACTTGGCTGCGCCTAGAAATCCTGTCCATAAAAATTATGAACAGAACCGGTGACAAAGGGCAGCCCTGGCGGAGCCCATCACCCACCGGGAATGAGTCCGACTTATTGCCGGCAATGCGAACCAAGCTCTTGCAACGGTCGTATAGGGATCGAATGGCCCGTATCTGTCTCCAAATGGCTCTTTCAGTGTTAAAGGTTAACCCCTGCACTACACTAATAATATGGTCATAATGGCTCTGCATTAACAGCTATGGTAAAGCCAAAGTATGGCTAGCCATGGTGTAACGTCAGACCTTGTTCCACAGCTTTGTGAATTGAAAGCTTCATCTAGTTTTATTCTGTAAGCGTCTGTATTTTTGTAGAAACAGGAGCAGCTCTATGTTCTGCTGTTGTAATGGATTTATTATGGTTAAAGGAGGGGTGGAAAGAAAGGCTGGCTATTATTTATTAAGTAGTACTTTAATTTTGCTGAAACCACCCACTGATATGTGCAACCCCCACAACGTGTTATATATCCACACACAGTGGCAGATTTACACGCAGTGGACAGAGTAACTTGGGTTAGCTCGAGTGAACGTGTACGATGATCATCTAGATAAACCCACTAACATCTGTAACACTAATAATAGTAATACTTGACAGGTACTTTGTTTGAGGATGATACATTCATCTGTGGTCAATGGACTCATCTGTTGCAGGACTATAAGCCCGGGACTTTTTTCTTCTGTTAATCCATGTAAAGCTGTACTGGGACAGTAGCATGAAGTAGGTAGCATGAAACGGTGTCATGTAACACTGAGTTTATAACCTAAATGCAATGTTCATTCCAGACAAGCCTGTAAAATAAACAGAACTGAACAACTAATGGATAAAAAACACTGCAAATATAAAGTGAAGAATACAAACGTGTTCAGAAAATCACACGATGCACCAGCAGCTGGCTCATAACTGCACTTTGTTGTGCTCTAGGAATGAGATCAGGTCAGGTTTACTGTTTGTTCAAGCACATCTAATCCTGTAGAGGGGTCAGGCATCAAACAACCGACCCAGACACACTAATTTCAGTCTTTTCTATCTATACTAAAATCATGACTGTAACAGACAGCTCAGTCAAAAAATCGTATGTAATTAATAATTCCTTTATCTTACACAAAAACCAAACAAACACAAGAAAAAGTTGTGACTGTCTAGATCAGAGGTCTCAAACTCGCAGCCTGGGGGCCATTCGCGGCCCACGTCACCCCTACTTGCAGCCGTGAAGAAATATGAAGAAATCTAATGCAGTTTGAAGTGACTGTTGTTGTTAGGGACAACATGACGCCCGTATGAGCAGAGAACACAAACATGCTGAGGCTGTGTTAGTTCAGTGACTGACTCACAAATTCACATGTCACTTCTGTCTGCATTTGTATTGTGTTAAATACAAAGAGCAGAGTATAGAGCAGGAACAAAACAACTGCATGCACACACTAACTTGCATATTCATCTTCACACACACTGCAGTAGAGTCCAGTAGGTGCTACAGTGGAAGTGATGAAGCAGCAGAAGCATGCAGCTGCCAATAAGGATCCAGTCTGACATTTATTAAAACACGTTTCCTCTTGTGCTGCAACCCTGAGAATTCCACATGGACACAGTGGATCAAGCATAATTAAAAAGGTAATGATGCTGGCATCAGTCCGGCTGGCAGGACTTGAGGGCTGCCCAGTGCTACCAGGATACCCAGATTTCAAACGTCTGTCTCCTCCCACCAAAGGCACAGAACACCAGAGGGCCAGGACTAAGGCTACGTCCACACTGGCCCGGATAGATATGAAAACGGCGTTTTCGACTGAAAACGCTCCAAGTCCATACCGCGTTTTCAGTCATTTTCACAGAGTTCACATTGAAATGGCCGAAAACACTTACGTTCCAGTACTGTTGCTGCGAGTAACACAAAAGTACAAAGTTGCAGACGTGAGTGAAAATTAGCTATGTGGAGCATGTACAGACTGATACAGTGGGGCAAAAAAGTATTTAGTCAGCCACCGATTGTGCAAGTTCCCCCACTTAAAATGATGACAGAGGTCAGTAATTTGCACCAGAGGTACACTTCAACTGTGAGAGACAGAATGTGAAAAAAAAATCCATGAATCCACATGGTAGGATTTGTAAAGAATTTATTGGTAAATCAGGGTGGAAAATAAGTATTTGGTCACCTCAAACAAGGAAAATCTCTGGCTCTCACAGACCTGTAACGTCTTCTGTAAGAAGCTTTTCTGTCCCCCACTCGTTACCTGTATGAATGGCACCTGTTTGAACTCATCATCTGTATAAAAGACACCTGTCCACAGCCTCAAACAGTCAGACTCCAAACTCCGCCATGGCCAAGACCAAAGAGCTTTCGAAGGACACCAGGAAAAGTATTGTAGACCTGCACCAGACTGGGAAGAGTGAATCTACAATAGGCAAGCAGCTTGGTGTGAAAAAAATCAACTGTGGGAGCAATCATCAGAAAATGGAAGACATACAAGACCACTGATAATCTCCCTCCATCTGGGGCTCCACGCAAGATCTCATCCCGTGGGGTCAAAATGATCATGAGAACGGTGAGCAAAGATCCCAGAACCACACGGGGGGACCTGGTGAATGACCTGCAGAGAGCTGGGACCAAAGTAACAAAGGTCACCATCAGTAACACACTACAACGGCAGGGAATCAAATCCCGCAGTGCCAGACGTGTTCCGCTGCTGAAGCCAGTGCATGTCCAGGCCCGTCTGAAGTTTGCCAGAGAGCACATGGATGATACAGCAGAGGATTGGGAGAATGTCATGTGGTCAGATGAAACCAAAGTAGAACTTTTTGGTATAAACTCAACTCGTCGTGTTTGGAGGAAGAAGAATACTGAGTTGCATCCCAAGAACACCATACCTACTGTGAAGCATGGGGGTGGAAACATCATGCTATGGGGCTGTTTTTCTGCCAAGGGACAGGACGACTGATCCGTGTTAAGGACAGAATGAATGGGGCCATGTATCGTGAGATTTTGAGCCAAAACCTCCTTCCATCAGTGAGAACTGATGAGAACTGAAGATGAAACGAGGCTGGGTCTTCCAACATGACAATGATCCAAAACACACCGCCCGGGCAACAAAGGAGTGGCTCCGTAAGAAGCATTTGAAAGTCCTGGAGTGGCCTAGCCAGTCTCCAGACCTCAACCCCATAGAAAATCTGTGGCGGGAGTTGAAAGTCCGTGTTGCTCGGCGACAGCCCCAAAACATCACTGCTCTCGAGAAGATCTGCATGGAGGAATGGGCCAAAATACCAGCTACTGTGTGTGCAAACCTGGTAAAGACCTATAGTAAACGTTTGACCTCTGTTATTGCCAACAAAGGTTATGTTACAAAGTATTGAGTTGTATTTTTGTTATTGACCAAATACTTATTTTCCACCCTGATTTACAAATAAATTCTTTACAAATCCTACCATGTGGATTCATGGATTTTTTTTTCACATTCTGTCTCTCACAGTTGAAGTGTACCTCTGGTGCAAATTACTGACCTCTGTCATCATTTTAGGTGGGGGAACTTGCACAATCGGTGGCTGACTAAATACTTTTTTGCCCCACTGTATTATTCTTTAATAGGGCTGTCAAAACTGAGAGCAAACAAAACAACTGCTGTGTAATGCCCTCCGCTACTTTAGTTTAATTGGTCACATGACTGCATCACATGACTAACATGCATCACCGTTTTAGACACTGTTTTCACTGTCCAGGTTAACATACCTAAGCAGTCTGATATACACACACACACACACACATAGGAAAATATTTAGTATACACATCCAGAAATGCATACACTATTATATATTGTACATATATTTATTAGTTTCAGGTTGGCCATTCTTGTATTTTGCTCGTTTGTGTTGTTGTGTTTGCACATCTCTGTTGCTTGTGAAGCTCGCACACAAGAATTTCACTCGCATGTGCTGTGCCAGTGTGCCTGCACATGTGATGTGACAATAAAAGTGATTTGATTTTGATTTGATTTGATATGTTGAGCTCTCCAGCTAACACAGAGCATCCCGTTACAGGCTGTTCGATCTCTTCCATTAGAGCAGAGAAAGACAAACCAGTACATTATTTTTAATCTCAACACATTTTTAATCCTAAGACACAATCATGGCTCTCTTAGAGAGCTCCAAGTTACACTCCACAGTATTTATTGTATAAAAGACATGAACATTTTCTCTCACTCCTTTAAATACTTCATACGACGAAGGAGAAACATGCACAACCCATCAGAGCTGGATGTGACACATGGGCGATGAAGAACACCTGTGTGAACTAACACGCACTGTGAGTGAACATCCTGTTTTTTTGTGTAAGAAAATAACAGGATGTTATTTTCTCACACAAATATAAAATAATCAGTATGTTTCTTTTTCTTTGATATGAATTGTGGAGTGTGTGTGTGTGTGTGTGTGTGTGTGTGTGTGTATGTGTGTGTCTAAATGTTTGTGTCTGAATGTGTGTTTAAACTTAAGCAGGAAAAATCTAAGGAGGTTCACTGCAGTCAAATCGTCTACAAGTATCATATAAAGTATTTTGTGCAGAGCAGAAATTACTCATGTCTGCTCCACTCTCTCTCTTAAGAGTGCACACACACACACACACACACACACACACACACACACACACACACACACACAGAGTGAATATACATGCACACAGTCATAAACACGTATCTTAATGGCCAAGAGGAATGGATGTAGGTATGTGGAGAAAAGAGAAAAGCTGACTTAAACATTTTTCTCAATTTCACAAAAGTAGCTGCGCTGTTGTCAAAATGATAAACGAGAGAATAAAAAGAGAGAGAGAGACACAAAAAGAAGTGAGAGAGAGAAAAGTCAGAGAAGAACCAGGTTTAGAGGGAGGAGGGTGGAACCACCTGACCTGAACATGTGACAGCAGCAGCTGGATGTTTTTATATCAGACTTCTGACTAACACATAGTTCTTTCCTCTGTTAATCACCACAGCCATTTTTAAATCCAACATAGTTACTAATTACTGATTACTTCTCCAAAAAAGTAATCCAGTTACTTTACTGATCATTTCTTTTCAAATGTAATTAGTTACTTAGTACTTAGTTACTTTTCAAAAACATGATACACAACCTGAATCCATGATAAAGCAGTAGACCTTTCAGCCCAGCTTGACTTTTTCTTCATAATCCGTCATATAAAACTGAATCAAAGCCTCTGTCTAAATTTAGTTTATTAGTTTTAATCTTTTAATTTGATGCACTTTGCATTTGGCAAAAATTTAATTATATGCAACACAGTAATGCAGCGTGCTTATGGGAAAGTAACAGTAATCTAATTACTTTTTTGCAATAATATTCCCTTACATTATTCGTTACTTTAAAAAAGTAATCGGATTACAGTAACATTACTTGTAACGAGTTACTGCCCATCTCTGACTACCAGTATAGTTTCATGTGCTTCATGGAGAAGGACACTGCAGCCTCACACTTCCTGGATCTCAGCATTTCTGACTTCAGGAAGTTTTTGACTGAACACTTATTGTATTCACACATATAGCTCACTGTTCTATAGGCTGTGGACATTATTAAAGGGAGGCAAAGAGAACTCAGTGTTCATTTCAGTAATGAGGCCTTACTTCCTACAGGAAGATGCCCAAACTGATAATCATGTTCTGCAAATCTGCTTTTGTGCTGTGGATATTAAACGTTCAATAGTGATTTCTTTCTTGCTCTTAGTTACAATTTTGATATAACGTTTTCTAAAAGATAAATAAATAAAAGTGTCAAAGCTGTTTATGCATTTGTGGTCTTGAGTGGTCAGTTCATGTATTTAAAGTCTGATGAGTATTTGTGAGAATTGTCCTATGTTATCTTATCTTATTTTATATCTGGCTTGTCGTTAGGATTACTCCAGACAACTGAGAACTGAACATGCAATAAAACTGGAATTTTTTTGTGCCTGTTGCAACTTTGTGTTGTTAGTTATCATATGAAATGTTCCATCCATTCATCCCCAATCATCCAGATCTACTTAACCCTTTAAAGCCGGTCAGAGCAGCACGCTCCGTTTTGCGTAACTATTTTTAAATCCCTGTAGAACCGGAACTGCTTAAGCTAGCACAATAATTTTTTTGCATATGAAACCGGAGGAGTTGTACTTACATCTTATGCCATTAGCTTGTCCTAGGTCACGGTTTCCTTCCACATAAAGCTTTGCAAAAATTGCATAAAAAGCTCTTGCAAGAACAAAAACATAATATTCCAGAAACACGCTTTGCCGATCCGATCAGCTGTTCATAACACTTCCCACATTGAAACAGACGCAAATGTCCGCCATTACCTGCCTAAAACCGGAAGTGATGTCATTTTCGCGGAAAATGTAGTTTTTTACTTGTAGGCCTTAAAAGCCTATACTGGTGTTTTTATAAGTCATGTTTGACTTTTCTGAATAGTTTCTGGGATGCTTAGAACTCGAATTCCACAGCTGGAAATAGTTTATTTTGATGCACCTGCTGTTTTCTTTGCAAATTTGCATCATAGGATTGTTTTTCGTTTTTCCTGCAGTATATAAAAATTGGTGTATCTCAAAAATAAAACTATGAAGACACTCAAAATAAATTTCCTGTTGTTGTAAACTATTTTTTTGCAACTTTTTTGGATTTAAAGTTTTGAGGGATAAACCTCTTAAAATTCTGCAAGTAGAAATGTATGTAAAAAAGAACAAAAACGATTTTCAATTCTTTTGTAGTTTATTGCACTTTTTTGCAATTTATGTAGTTACTATGGACTTAATGCAGACATATTATTAAAATATGGGCTATAACAGTTGTAATGATGTATAGCAACTTGAAATGCTCCCAAAAATGGCACTACAGCATGTAAAAATATAAAGTAAGCTCTGGCGGCAGTTTGCACTCCACCCTTTTCCATCAGAGAACCAAGTCCTAAGACTTGAAGGTGCTAATTCTCAGCGATTGGTTGTAAACCAAGTATGAAGCAATGAGATAAAGCCATCACAACCAGATCATCTTCAGCAACCATAGACAAGCAGAGATACACTGAAAAAAAGGGATTGGCCATCTCTTGGATTTATGTAAGCATCTTGCGTGTATTCAGCACAGTTGCCTCATGCTTTAAAGCTTGTAACTATAGACTGTAGAAACTGCATGAATGCGGAGAGGGTATATTAAATTGTTCATATAATGTTTGAGTGAAGTAAGTCAATAATATAGCGATGTTAAATCTCACAACACTGCATGTGATTTCATCTCGACAACTCTGGATCGTGGTTTGAGGAAGGCCTCCAGCTCAGTCAAGCTGAGTCGCCTTTCCTGTTTTTCAGTACCGATTGGTAGTGTGGTGGTTAGCGCTGTTGCCTCACAGGAAGAAGGTCCTGGGTTCCAATCTGTGCTCTGACTAGTTTGTAGTGGGTTCTCTCTGGGTATTCTGGTTTCCTCCCACAGTTAAAAATCATGCAGTTTATAAAGCTAGGTTAATGGGTGATTATAAATTTCCTGTGAGTGCAAATGGTTGTTTGTCTCTGTGTGATAGACTGGTGAGCTGTCACTTCAGGGTTACGCCCCAGCCCCCCTGCAGGATGGTAGTTGTTGTAGATCCATTTAACTTCATGTTAACCAGACTTTAGACTTTGTTGAACATTATGTAATATGAAGATAACATGTAGTATTTAAGTGACCAAGTAGCATTGGGATTAAAATATTCCAAGAGCTCACCTTACTTCATCTAAACATGTTTCAATCACGTCTCATCAACACAAAATGCACAGGTTTATTGAATATGAATAAGCGGTGTTGATTTAACTAAGATCTGAGCAAGAGCAAATGCAAACAACTGAGCGAGAGGGGCTGTTATTGTGAGTGTATATGGATAATAGAAACCAATGAAATTCATTTCTTGCATGCAGAAATGAATTTTGTTCGCTCAAATTAAACTTTTCTACGATCAAAATAATTTTCTCCCCAAAATGCAACATTTGCGCTTGTAATTTTTTTAACGTGCGCTAGAGGCACAGATGAAGTATGTCCCTCATAGAGCAAACCTGGGATTAAGATGAGATATAATAGTACAAATGATACAATTTAGTGTGTCTGTTTATCTCAGGTTATTGTAAACAACTATATTAACTGCTAACATGTCCTTACTTTGCAGAACGTGTAAGACACATTTTTAATGGGTATTTTTAAAGGGATTAGCTGAAGGGGTTCTAGGATATTTTTCCACTTGCTTTATTGTAGTTTGAGAATCACACAAATATCTAATAGGATAACAATGATAGCATGAAGTTGTGACATTTAAAATCCAAAAATTGAGGGCCGAAAGCCACTGTGACACCATTGTTGTGCTCTGTCATCTGTATTATGTGAAAATGGTCTATAAAGACAGCATGTTTCCTAGCAGAGTTATACATATCAACATAGTTGTAAAATAAATTTTGTTAAATAAACATTACATTTTTTTTAAATGAAATTATTGACGAAATATAACTGGACAGACAGAAGGTTGACAGACCTGATGATAATTTTTTCTATAGAAAGTTGGCACATGGAAGTGTCGATCTCTTGCTTTTCTTCTGAGTAAGATTTTATTTACTTGTAATTAAATCAATAATTTTTAACTTTTTGTAATTTCTTGTTTTGCTTTCTAAATTTCAGATCCTGGCCTTTACCTGCTCCCTCTTATACTGATGTGGTGTATGTGGTACTGCTGAGCTTGCATGTGGTATGTGAACTGTCATACTTTTTCAAAAGAAAACTGTTTTACGAGTCAAGTTTTCTTTACTGACCCACCCCTTTTATTTCTTCTCCAGATCTGAATGTGGCAGTGTAAAGGTTGCAGTGCAAAGACCTCAACTGGGGGCCAGTTATTTAAACATAGATTAAAACATCCAGATTATGGGCACTGGCGCCCATATCCTTGCCCATATATTAGTTGTCCATGCACATTCAAGTCATGCACTCATGAGAGAAATCACAGCAACCATTGTCACTGGCCAGATTCAGCTGCCATGTTTTTGGATTCTCTGAAGTTACCTCTGAAAAGTATTTTACTCACATAAATTTGCATCTGAAAGAAAATGAAACGGTCCCATGCATGTTCAAAGGTTGTACATTTAGGACAAACATCTAAGGAACATTCAAATCACATAAAAATAGATCTTGGTTATTCTTACAGTGACTTTAAAGGTGGAATAGTAGCAGTAAGAGGCAGTTTTAAAAGGCCAGCTCTTGAAGGGGGGGAACATGAAGACAGTGGAGTATTCGACGAAGGTCAGGTGGAAGCGCAAGATCTGTCTCAGGCAGGGATCTCTAAAAGTGATGAGAGGTTGATAGAAGAGAAATTTGCAGCGATGTTGCTTAAGCTGGAAAATGTACTCCATGTTCCAAGCAGTGCGGTGGATGAATTTTTGCAGGACTTGCACTTCCTGATGAGTTCTGCATCCTTGACTGCAATAAATGCCATAGTTACCATTTTTTGTACAAAGCAAAGTCATATTAATCTTAATGTGAAAGAAATTGAGGATTTGGCCTCTGCAGTCTGCATCTCTAACCCGCTGACAAAAACACTCGGAAATATCGGTACTCTTGGGACTGCTTTTAAGCAGAAACAGTACTTCAGCAAAAAGTTCCATGTAATTGAACCAATTGAATATATTTTGGATAAGGAGAGCAACCATACCTACCAATATATACCATTACTGCAGGCCCTACAACAGCTCCTAACAAAGAATTGTATAGTAGATGACATAGTAGAAAACTACAATGCTCAATCCAAGGAAACTGAAACTACGCAAGAAGAATACAGATCATTTCAAGATGCAGACTTTTTCAAACAAAATCAGTTCCTGTCTGCTGATGAATTGAGAATTACTGTGATGCTTTACATTGATGAGTTTGAAGTATGCAACCCTCTCGGTACTTCAAAAAAGAAAATACAATATTAATATTAAGGATACAATATTAAGCAACTTATCCCAGGACCAACACTCCTCTTTGTCATCCATGTACTTGGCAATACAGTGTAAAAGCAGCTACGTCAAAGAATATGGGTAAAGTGAAAAAGTGCTTGAACCTCTTTTGTGTGATTTGGCTGTCTTGGAGGAGCATGGGGTATTTGTCCCACAGACTGGAAAAAATATAAAAGGCACGGTACAGTGTGTAGCTGCAGACAATCTAGGTGCTCATGGGATTGCAGGTTTTGTGGAGAGCTTTTCAGGAGTGTATGTTTGTCGATTTTGCAGAGGACGCTTCAGCGACTTTCAGACCAAACCGGTACTTTCTGGAGAGTTTAGTCTTCGATCCAAAGACCTGCACAAACAACATGTCAAACATGCAGTAGAGAGTGGAAAACATTGTGTTGGAGTAAAAAGGCCGTGTGTGCTGACGGAAAATCTTTCTCATTTTCATGTGTCAACTGGATATCCACCTGACATACTCCACAATCTTTTGGAAGGTGTTGTTCCAGTGGAACTTGCACAGTGTCTGGGTATGTTCATATCCAAAAAATACATCACGTTGGACTCTTTAAATAAAGTGATTGTCAGTTTTCACTATAAGGGAAAAGATAAAACAAACCGTCCACATATTGGTCCACGAACTGTTAGGATGCCTGGGTTGTTGTCCCAGGGTTTTTGAGTTTATTATATTATTTATTATTTCTAGTCTTGCTTTCTTTGAGTTCTGTCTTATGGTTTATGTCTCTGTCTTCTCTAGTTGCTCTGTCTCCCCTGTCAGCTGTATCCCCTTGTTTAGCTCGCGTCTCTGTGTATCCTTAGTTGCTATATCCCCGTGTCCAGTCAGTGTCTGTGTCTGCCCTGGTCCCACGTCTCTGTTCCCTCTGTTGCAGTGCGTGCGAGTCTGTGTCTTTAGTTCAGTCTGTGTCATGTTTCCTGTTTTATTTTGAAGGTCCTTGTCTGAGGTTAATGTATCTGGTTTTGCTTCCCCTTGTCTCGTTAAGCCTCATTTGCCCCAGCTGTGTTTCCCTCCTGTTACTCATTCCCTGATTGCTCCCCCTGTGTTTCTCTGTGTCTGTGTCGTGATCTACCATTTATTTTGCTGTGTGTTTTGTCTGCGTGCCTGAGTTTATGTTTAAAGTCTCAGTTCTGGTATCTTTTTAGTTCAGCATTAAAGCTGTTTTTTGAAGTTTACTTTGTGCCTCCGAGTGTCTGCACTTTTGGGTCCATGATTCCTGTCTGCACACAGCCTACTCATAACAGAAGATCGCGACCATACTATGGACCCAGCAGACATTGAACTTCAGGAGCGACGCCGAGCAGCCTTTGCCCAGCTGGAGGAGGAACTCCGCTGGGAGCCATGGCTTACCCCTGACGTTGGGCGCATTTTCCATGGCACTCGGCTGGCTCTCGGCGGTCCCCGGAGCTGCCAGAAGTCTCCACCTGTTGCTCTGCTGGCACTCAAGATGCTGCTGCTTCAGTTGGGAGTCCTCCACATGGCTTCAGGCGCTCACGCTCCATCCTCAGCGTCACCATTCTGTGCACCGGAGGCTCAGTTGCTCACGACGCCAGCTACCTCTGCCCAAAGGAAATGGCGCTCACATCGCTGTCATATGGACACGTCTGAGCAACCTCCGGTGGTGAGTCAAAAGGACTACACTTTCCACACTCCACCTGAGCTGTTATACAGTAAAGACTATGAACTTACCTCAGACACTTTCGGGATTTCTTTTTTCGACGAGGATTTGGACTGGGAGGCCAGTTTTGGTTTGAATCCTCCCGCGCTAGTTCATCACAATAAGCATTCGTCTGGGATTTTTAGTTCGAGGTCTGCTCGTTGGGGTGGGAACAAGCTAAAACCCAAGTTTGCCGAGTCTGTTTTTTCTGAGACTGTGAACACTGCTAAACCTAAGACTGCACGGACTGTTAAATGTGGTGGGAAAGGGTCGTCACCTATTTTTGATGGTACTGTTTTCATTGAGCCTGCTCCTTTGCCTTCCGGTGCTCCTCCGCCCAGGGCAGCTGCAGTCCAGCCATCTCCTGCACCTGTGTCAGTTCCTCGGGTGAGGGGGGCCAGGGCCCAGTTTGTCCCTGCTCCAGTTTCCAGGCCAGCTGAGGCACCGCTAGTCTCTGCGCCCGTACCTACTCCGCGGGTGGGAGCGGCAACTGCCCAGCAGGCCCCCGCACCTGTTTTTGTCCTCGCTGAAGGCTCAGGTGAGCCCGTCCAGCAGTTCTCCAGTTCTCTTAACATTGTTAAGAAAAAATACAATAGGTGACAATGCACCTGAAAACTGGACTCTGTTAAGACTGCTGCCCTTCTTGATTGGAGATGTTATACCTGATGGTGATCCAGTGTGGGAAATCATTTTGGATTTAAAGTAGATAGTGGAACTTGCTGTTGCCCAGATCCATACAGAAGAATCAATTGGATATCTTCAGATCAAAATTTCTGATCACAGAGAGAAATATCAAGAAGCATTTCCCAACAAAAACCTTCTGCCAAAGCGTCACTACTTGGAACATTACCCCCAGATGATCCGATGTTTTGGCCCTCTTGTTGGATTATTGACAATGCGATTTGAGGGAAAACACTTTTTTTTTTTTCAAGGAAGTGGCTCATCATACCAAGTGTTTTAAGAATGTTGCTCTAACACTGTCAAGGAAACATCAACTGCTGATTGCCTATCACTTACACTCATTACATCCACAGAAAGCTGGAGTTGAAGTGTCAAGTGCATCAAGAGTTCCTCTTGAGGTTCTGAAAGATGACATTTCTCTGCCTTTCAAATGGATGTATCCTGACATGACAGAAGTAAACATAACTAAAAGTGCAGACTATAGAGGGATCAACTACAGAAATAGAATGATAGTTATCTGTGGTTTTACTGATGGGCTACCTGAATTTGGAGAGATAATAAGAATATGTGTTGTTCAGGGTACAATGAATTTCATTGTCAGCAAGTTTTCGTCTTGGTTTAGGGAGCAGCTTTTGAACTGCAACCATGTACAAAATGTCCTTGATAACATATGATGAACCGGCAGAGAAGTACCCATCAAATGACTACTTCATTGGTCCCCTTCGAATGGTTACATTGAAAGATATCCTTACATCAAAAGGACACAATGAATATGTGAATAAACAGCTGTAATTAACGGCTTACTCAATATGCACTTTAATCTCACTGGCATAAGCACCTAAAGTAGCACCTGGCTTTATTGTGATGTTCAGCCTCTAACTCCCGGTGACTTGTTGGATCTAACAGTCTGTTAGGCCCATCAGTACATCTTCTAGACAAGAAAACCTTTAATTAGTGTTTTTGTTGAGATTAGTCAGAATTTTTCTCAGTTCTCTGTTAAGTACCGTTGTGAAACATTATGCTGACATCTGGATTTCTGTTCATGTATATATTTTTCTTTTCTAGACTGAAGCACGGAATCGAATGATGTTTGAACCAGTAGAACTGCGGATCATCCTTGCTTCCAACAATACTGAAAAACTGACGATAGCATCGGGCATGCCAAAGTCTGTGGAGGAGCTTTCGGATGAGACCAAACGTCAGTTTGATATTCAGGGGGACATTAGACGCCAGTACATGGACAGTGACTTTGATAATGAGTTTATCAACCTTAAATGAATGGATGATATTCAGGACAAGAGCACAGTGAAAGTCATCCGTCTGACTGATGCTTCACACTTTGGTGAAGTTGGGATGAACCAGAGTGGGGAAGAAACATCACTATCATCTTCTGACATTACTTTCATCCTCTGACTCAGAAACAGCTCTATCTCAGTGGCCTGCAGAATTCCAAATACCAAAGTTTCCGTATGACGTGGAGATGCAACTTCAAAGTGCAAACCAGGCTTTCATATCAAATGGAATGCTTCTGAACCCAGGACACAAACTTAAGTCAGACATTTTAGAAGCTCTAGCTGAGAAAATCATGATGTTTAAGGCATATCCTGCAAACTTGGAAATAGAAGCTGAAGCTTCAATCAAAGCACATCCATGCTTAAGAGAACAAGGATCTTTCAGTAGTTTCTATGGATGAAAGATTAGCCTCAAGTACAAGATGGCAAATTATAGGACAAAGCTTAGAAACTTGGAGTGCCCAGAACTGAGCATTAATTCCCTCAAGCACAAACCAACTGATCGATATCACCCAGCATATGCTGTCAAAAAACCTAGAAAGGCAGAGGTAAATTTTTGTTCTCCTTATCCGGCTGGAGAGACGCAGGACAGCCTTGAAAGTGAGAGATTGGCATTGCTAACTGAGGTCAAGAAGAAGCATAATGAGCAGTGTAGGGACTAACGCGTTATTAAGTAACGCGTTACAGTAACTACGTTATTATTGTGGTAATGAGCACGGTAACTAGTTATTATGCCAAAATCAGGAACGCGTTACTGGGATTTAGATAGGCTCGTTATCCGTTACTTCGTGTGGTGGCATCGCGGAGCTTCCACAGATTCAGTAACATTAGCAAGTGGTGGAGGCCAGCAGGTGGAGGAGGGAAAGGGGAGGCAAGAGGAGAGACCCGAGGCGGTGAACTGAACTTCAGGTAAGAAGTTCTGACCTGCAGTCTATCTGGGTCAGATATAAACCAAATTTAGGTGGAGTTTATTTTCGTTGTGCTGACTTTTTACAGTCAGTTACAATAACTCGTACTGCGTGCTAGCTAGCATGTTATATGTTATTGCTAGCAGTTTCTATACAGCTGGGTGGGTGCTACGGTGTTACTGATAGTGAACTTTATTTTATTCATAGGGTTAGTTAGTAGAGTTGCCAACCGTCCCCTAAAAAACAGAATCGTCTGGTATTCAGAGAAAATATTACGCGTTTCGTGTTGAGCTGAAAAGGAGCAGTTTGTCCCGGACTTCAGGTACAATGAAAAAGACACAAAGCTGGAGTTATTCTGTGTTTGCTGCACAGCTGCCTCTTCTCCTCTCATTCTCTCTCCTCCCTCTCCTGTTTCTCCTTCAATCATGAAACTGATCAATGATCAGCTGATCGTTTTTTCTCTCTTGTTTGTTTATCGCCCACTTTTGTTGACATGTTTTTAGGTGGAAGCAGAACTTGTGAGGATTACTACTGCTCCACTTGTTCCGAGGTTTCTTGCGCAACTTGACCAATACACTGACCAGCTCAAAAAGTCTTCAAGAAAAAAGGAGGCGCTGCAGGGAGGAAAATTAGACAAATTTTGGCCCCAGCCACAGCGTTTTTCTGTTCATAGCAAAATGTTATGGCGTTATAAGATCACTTTCAAATGTAAACAGCTAGCTGTAAGTAATTTTGGAATGCAAAAAGATGCTGTATTAGTTTGTCCTTCCCTCTGTTGCTTAATATGGACATATATAATGTGGTGGAAACCCTGCCCACAGGTTAACTATTCATGTCCATGTGGTCATTAATTGGTCTTGTACATGTCTATCTCTGCAGTGGATATGTCATTCATTTTGCATATAATGTGTCATCCTAAACTATTTCTGTTTTCTCTTTCTGTACCTCTGTCACTCTCTCCAGAATGAAGCTACTGAAAAGAGGAGGGAGTGTGTCCTCAGGGCACTACCTCTTTACCTGAATGAAGACCCAAGCATCCTCTTCAAAGAATACCTGGTTGGTAATTTTAGTGTAGCTTTTATCTGTATTAAACCAAATCTTGAATAACTAATGTTGTCACATTGTTATAATTTGCATGGAATCTGTCTAAAAGATTATTCAAAGTATTGAGATTTAAAGGGTTTCATTGAGAGAGGATGCAGGATGAATGTGTATTTTGTCGCCTTTCAAAAACAAACAATTCTTTCCATGTTAAAATGTTTGCCACTTGAGTTTTTTCCCTATACAGAGGTAAAATAAAAGCTGACAGTGGCAAGTGTTGAATGAGTTCTGTTAAGCTGCTGCAAAAAACTGAAAACTGGCAAGCTGTTTTATTGTCAGACCATAATGTTTGCATGTTTTATTAAAGTTTTATTTGTGATGGTGATATGATTTTGGGAATATTAGTAGACTGTTTTATTATTATTATTATTACTATTATTATTACTATTACTTTTTTTTTTAATCTAACCTGGTGACTGGAACCTGTTTATTCGGTTCTTCACAAATTTGGCATGGGATGCTGTCCAGGATTGTGGCTGTTAAGGTGAACAGTTCATTTAAAGGTTTTGTGGTCAGCCTATTATGTGATCTTAAATGTTTTTTCTTCTGTTTCTGGCAGAGACATTTAATTTAAAATCATTATCTTTATGCTGCATCTGTGTGCACACTACTAGTTACTAACCTTAATGGGCTAATACTGTGTGGTGCAGCTGTTGTTTTCTTAAAAAAAAATGTTCAATGAATGTATAAACAAATAAATGAATAAATAAAAAAAATAATAAAGAAAATAAGAGAAATAAGTGGCTTGTACTAAATTCATTTGTGTGGAACCTGTAGATTTATGTAAAACTAATTAGTAAAGCACAAGTTTGCTGAAAATATAATATTTTTATTAATCTAACTTAAATTTAACATTTAAATACCACAAACAAGAAATGTGTTAACAAAACAAATCTAACCTGTAAATACATAATTCATGTCCAAACAACATAACTTGATTTAGGTTTTAATCCTAAGTAGTTTTATAAAATTGGCTCACTTCAAAAGGATTGTGTTACTTTAATGAAAGTTTATTAAATTAGATGACCTAAAGACTTTTGCTTTAAACTAACATTTTAAGATAAAATTTCATGGAACCTGTTGACAAAATAATTTTAATTAAAGTCAACGTTTCTCTTTTTTTTTTTTTTTTTTTAGTGTGGTTTAGCCAGAGATAGCAGGGTGAGAGTCCAGGAAGAAGAGCATGAGCCCTGTGAAAGATTAAAGTAGTCACATCTAACCAAACCTGTCATAGTTTGTAATTTCCAAACCTGAAATTTCGGCACCGGACATAATCCCAGTTTTTGTTGGAAATCTGTCCAAAGCTTTTAAATATCCAAGAAAACCAGCACAAGGATAACGTTCTGACATGAACACTAGTAAAATGAGTAGTTTAGTCTTTATTCAGATACTCGGGAATGATCTGGAAACTCGGTTATTCAAAGGACCTGCCTCTGTGCCTGTTTCAGAGTGAAGCTGCCCTCCAGTCCTCGCAGACCTGTTTCTGTTTGTCTTGGTCTTCCTTCCTTCCTCTCGTTTCAACTTTTTTGCGCATGTGTGTGGGTCCTTTTGGGTCCGGCTTTTCCAGAGACCTGACGGAAACCATATACCGAAGTTTTGCTGGTGAAAGTCCAATTTCTGATTTTAGTCGCTCCCTTCTTTTGAATGTGTGTTTTGTACATCTGGTTACTTCTGAGACCAAATCATGCGGTTAGCCTCTAATACTGAATTGCTTGTGGCTGTTTGGATGACTTTATCATTGCTGGCAATTCTAGTCACCATTGAGACTGTAGATAAAAATATAGTTGAGACAAATGTCCCTTTGTTGACATTCAGAGAGCTGGGCAGGAGGAGGTGATGAATAATAAACATAAACAATCCAAATCCATCAGAAGTTATTACTGTCTGTGGGTGTTTGTAGTCGTCTCGTCACACAGTTGTATTCAAAAAAAGATATTAAAGTTAACGTACAATGTAAAGCAGAACCACTTTGAAAGTGTCACAGTTCAGAGGCAAGAACACGTCTCGTTTGCTGTGGGCCTTGCTAATACGAAAAATATTGCTACTACTACTAACACTAATAACAAAAGCTTTGTATGAGGTCACTGCAAGCTCTGAAGTCACAGCGAAGTGAGCTAAAGCTAACGGTACACATGATGAGGAGCATCAACAGAGCGGGGGTCATCTAAGCTCACAGCAGACAGTGCAGTGGGAAAGCTTATTCATGATTATGTTTGGAATCATTGCCCGAGTGCGCTCGAGCCTATTATAACCAATACAAAAACATGAATATTCAATGTGAACTGTGCCTTTCCTCTGGATGGCTCGCAGGACGTACTGGCTGATTGTGATACACGGCAGCTGACAATTAGTCCATTTCAGAGGGCCATAACCTGAAGTTTGTGTGCTGCAGCCTCAGACACAGCAGTAATCGGACATTACTCGTGTAAGGAAAGGCTAAAAGCTTCTCTGCCGCTCGTCGTGCTGACATCTTTCTTCTTTCTCACATCACATTCCTCTCCATTTCTCTGTGCTGCAGCAGCACTTCTTTAATTGTAACGACCTTTCTAGCAGTGTTAAAAGCAGTTCATAGACAACTGGGCATCACTTTAAGCAACATAAAAAGAAGCTTTTACAGCCCCGTGCTCTCTCTTTCTGTCTGTTCACAGTTAGAGTGAAATGGTCACAGTTTGTGCCCACTGAGCCTTTTTACCCGTTTCAGGGTGAAATATATTGTATTTGCAATTTCATGCAGTTGTGTGTCAGTAAAACAGTCATATCATCTTTACGGTCTTTTGTCTTTAGTGACAGATGCTACTGTTTATCTCTATTAATAATGTAAGGGTCCTATAACAACTTGGCAGTTGCTTTGTGTTATCACCATTAAAGCCAAGCTTTAATTTTTAATGAGGAGCAAATAACCTCTCATAGTTTCCCTGTTACTAATGACTATGGGGTTGAATTCCACTAATCCCAGTCAGGCGTAATCAGCTCCCATCATTGCCTTAGGTAGTTTGGATTAGTTTGCTGGACCAGGGATCCATCATTAGTTAATCCCATTGTCTTGGATGAGTCCATACTATGTGGAGTGGAATGAAGGAAATAACATCTTTAGAAGATTTAAGTGAACGAGCTGCTCAAAGCAAAAAAAAAAAGAAAAAAGGTCAACGTCAACATGAAGTGATGAGGAGGGCTGGCTCTGTGATTACCTGCACGCTCTGGTCACTAACTGTTACTGGGCAGGCCGTGGAGCTCCTTCTCAAACAGACTCACTCAGCTTTTTATTAGCTCTATTATAGCTTTTCAAATCTCTTTCTTCGACTCAGCTGTGGCTGATTTTGGGGGGCATTGTGGGCCCCTGTGAGTGTCGTCCCGAGCCGGGTGCAGCCTCATTTGCTTGCTGTGTAGAGTTTGTTCAGACTCTTTGACCTCAGCCTGAGGTAAATGGACTGAATCATTATTAACCTTTATTAATCTCAGAGCAAATTATGTATATGAAAGGTTCTTATAAAGCATGTTTCTACTCCACCTGAGCACCTGAGGATCTTATAAAAGATATTTCATTAATACAAACATTTTTTTTTTCTGTGCTTTCCATTAAACATTCACACACATCCACACTCCAGTGTGTGCATCATATTAGATATTTGGCATGCAGACCGGAGCAGCCTGAGAACGAACCCCCAAACCTCTAATTAGTAGCTGACCTGCTCTACAGTTACTCAGCAGGTAGGACGTGGTCGCTGGTTGACCCACAGTGACTCATGTGCTAAGCTGTTACATTTTTTTCAGCCGTGTTGGATGACGGTTGTTGGAGACGTTCTCACTGAATGTTATATGTGAGTGATGCCCACACGTCTACTACTTTTCAGTATATACTATGGAACTAATAGTATAACTGGTCTAATAGAAAATATGTAACAAATATAAAACATAACATTCCAGTGCAGGTTAAATTACTTTCCCAAAAGCTTCCATTAACCTGTGAGCAGTCAAAGGGCTCTAATGAATGTTTCATTTTGAGAAGCTTCACAGGAGCAGCCATCACCACACAGATTTCAAAAGCTTTATAAAGTAAGAAAATACTATACACCATAGAGTCTCTTATGTTTTAGTCTTTGTCTGGGTTCCAATAACACAAAAAAAGAGATGTGCTTTCTTAGGACGTGTCCAAACAGAAACGGTGTCAAACTATTGAAAGAAGCAGCACTTTGATTGCAGACCTGCAAGACCTGCAGCTGTGTCAGACTAATTCTGCACAATTGTGCAGAATTAGTCTTGCTTGCGGTGCTGTGCGGTGCTGGTATAAAGTGATCACTGAGTCATACCACACATCTGGGGGAGTCCAATAGCTGTTTCTGCTTATTTAATAAAAAACATCTCAGATATTTATATGATGGTCGTCTAATCTCCTGTCACCAATCTGACGGTTCCCTGAATGCCATCTCATTCACAGCTAGTGACACAGCCTCACACAGCATATCACTCACAGTGATGAGTTCTCTAGTTTATGCTGTTTTCAGTTTCACAGTCGAAGAGCAGTCCCTGAAAACCTGTCACCATGTCTTTGCAGGTGCTATACACAAAACAGACTAATGATGAAGACGATAGACAAATCGGTGAAATCAATTAAATTTAAAGGAATCAAACAAATGAGTGAGCATCTGACTGAGGCACACACAACTTTCCAGTTAGCTGCTGTGTCAGTGTGACTGGGCCCAGTCAGCAGCCTGCTGATGAACACTGATGGAAGTAGAATCAGGCCAAACTGGGACAGAGACGAAGGAGGAAGTGGAGGAAGTGCAGCAGAGCGCTTTAATTACTACATTCCGCACTTCAACCCTTTGCATTTGCTCTTTGTTCTCATCAAACACAAAAATCTTCGTCACCAAACATAATGAAGCCATTTTGAAACACTCTGGCGTGTGTGTGCAACAAGCGAGGCTGCTGACGAACCTCCTCGACTCTACATTTCCACTGATCTAAGCTGGTTATCATTGATCTTTCCTGCTCCGATTAGATTGGTATCGATGTGCCAGTAGCACAGATGGCCACACCTACAGCCAGGGTCATGCTTCAGAACTAAAATTGAATCGAAATACTAACACATTTTTTATGATCGAACAGCATGGAGGTTTGGAGCCGAGCAGCGAGTTGCAGAGAATATCCAGTTAGCATTAGGAATGAGAGCTTACTGCCAGCAGTTAGGAGTCTGCACTACAACACTCACGAACACTCACTAACACTCACAGACAAGCGTTTGGATGTTCACCACCCAAACACTGCAACACAGCCTCACCCGACTGAGGGTTTGATCCCAGGCAAAAAGAAGACATTACAGTATATTTTAAGTGTCTCTGAATAAATAACAACTGCTCTTCCATGTTTTCAGTGCTCTTCTTCACCCAAACTCTCAAGTTCCTCCCTTTAAACAACCCGCCTGTCTGCTGATAAAGAACATAGTGAGGGGGAATATGTACAAGCTAATCTTTTTGAGGAAAAGGCCAATATAACTAGCTGTAAATAATATTTTGTTGAAGCTATTGCTAAATAAAAGATACCCAAGTCTTTACTGGGATATTTTCACCCCAACAAGCTTGGCAGGGCTGAAGCACCCACTTCTTTTTTATGTTGCTGAGGGGATGGGGGCGGGGTGGGGTCGAGAAGTGAAAACAAGAAAGAAAAAAGGTGGATGGATAGATAGGTAGCTAGATAAAGAGAAAGAGGCAAAGAGTGTGCAGTGGTGTGGCGGATGCAGGCAGAATTAAAGAGGCTTTTTTGTGGCGTTTAATATCCATTCATTGGCCGGACTGCTGACACAGTGAGAGCACTGCGTTCACGATTTATAGCCACTTCTAATGGGCATGCCCAGAACCAAAGGACTGCAGTCAGCACATTCTCCCCCTGTGCACACAGACACACTTGCAAAGACAGCCAGCTGCACGCGCACACACACACACACACACACACACACACACACACACACACACACACACACACACACACACTCACACACACACACTCACACACACACACACACACTGTGGTAGCTGTGCAGTAGATTGTATCAGTTAACTCACTAATCCTGGAACATACAGATCATTTGACTCAGTGTAACAGACACACAGGCACACTGACCTGGCCAAGTGGGGGTCTCCATGTACGTCCAAATGGTCAGAGAGAAGAGGCGTTCGCTGCCCTGTTAGATAAGCAGAAAAACAGAGAACAGGCTTAGCCATAGCAACACATTTTAACACATCTTGTAGCAAACATACGCGTGGCACAAACACGGCTCACAAGGCTGATGTCTAATGTCAGACAGCACGGGTCAATACGTCAGCACAGCAGCACTTTGAAAGGAGAGGAAATCTTTTCTCCTGGTGTGTGTGTGTGTGTGTGTGTGTGTGTGTGTGTGTGTGTGTGTGTGTGTGTGTGTGTGTGTGTGTGTGTGTGTGTGTGGATTCAACATTACACAAACAAAAATACGCAAACACACATCAGATGGTAATTTAGTATACCTGAGTATACTGGACAAGTATTCACACAGTATGAGACAGGGTATCTTGTGTCCTGTGTTTTTATACTGACTGGGATGTACTGACTGGGATGAATTAAGCTGGGTTAAGTATTCCCAGAGCTCACTGTATTAGTTTTCTCTAAAACTTCTCAGTTTTACAGTTTTTATTCTCCTTGTCGTGACACAACTGTTACTTTCATTGAAGAACGGGATCGTGGTGCCTGCGGTGTGACCTAGAGAGTCGAGGGAGCTTAAGCTGTCTCTTGTCGTAATGGGCAATGTTCAGTCGCTACCAAATACAATGGAGGAGCCAGGAGTCAGAAGGAATATTGGGAATGTAGCTTGATGTGCTTCACAGAATCAGGGATGCACCAGGAAATTCCCGATGACAATGCATCTGTGGAAAGCTTCCACACTGTTCGGGCTGATAGCGCTGCGAATGGTAAGTAGAAAGGAGGGGGCAGGCTTGATGCTTTTGTTAACAACCGGTGGTGTAGCTGTAACAGTCAAAGAACAGATTTGTTGTCTGGACACTGGATTGTGCGCTCTTGGCTGTATTATTTGCCCCTGTGATCTTGGTGGTTGTCTGTGTTCCTCCCCCTGCTAACTCCACAGCTGCATGGGACCTTCTCCACTCTGCCATAGCCCGGTTACAAACCATGTCACCTTGGACACAACGGTGCCAACTTTCACACAGTACGTGGTCTGTCCCACCAGGGGGAGAGAATTTTAGACCTACTGCATGCTAATGTCAAGGACACACACAGTTCCTCCTACCTCCCCCACTGGGTAGGTCAGGTCACAGCCTGATTCACCTCACCCTGCTACGTGTCTATGAAGAGGGAGCCTGTGAACATTAGGAGATGGTCAGAGGAGGCCTTGGCAGAACTACAGGGCTGGGACACACTCTGTGAGCCTCACGGTGAGGACATGAGTGGGCTTACTGAGTGTATCACTGATTACATAACCTTCTGCACCAACTCCATTGTTCCAGTTCGGACTCTCCATGGTTGCTAAAATAATAACCTATGGGTGACTAATGAGATCATAGGGCCTTCAGAGGGGGCAATAGAGTGGAGGTGAGAACGGTTCAGGTGTTATTGAAGGGCATGATCAGTGAGACGAATAATCATTTGGAGAGAAAGCTAGAGAGGAAACTCAGCATGAGAGAGGTGTGCAGTGGCATGAAGACCATCATTGGATTCACTAACAGCAGGGGAGTTGGGGGCAGACCAAACGAGTTGAATGTGTTTTTCAACAGATCCAACACTGCAGGTAATGCTCACCCCCCCTATTAACCTACCTGTAGTCAGCCTCCGATCCGCAGCTACTCCACTGCGTCTCTGTGAAAGTCCTGACACCCCTCCCTCATTTGTCACTTTCACTCACAGCCAGGTTCGAAGACAAATGAAGGCAAGTCTGCCCCCAGTTTTGTGGAGTCTTTCAGAAATTGTTCTGCCTGGGTCTACAGAGGGCCCAAGTGCTGTGGAAGACATCATGCCTCGTCCCTGTACCAAAGATGCCACGTCCCAGTGACCCCCAGGATTACAGGCCTGGGGCACTGACTTCCCACGTCATGAAGACCCTGGAAAGACTCATCATTAGATTCGACCTATAGTCCGGCCACATCAGAGTCCCCTTCACTTTGCTTACGAGTGCTACTGTAGAGTTGAGGACACCATCGACCATCATTTGCCTTCTCAATCATCTACACCCATCTGGACCAGCCGGCGAGCACTGCGAGGGTCATGATCTTTTACTTTTCCAGCGCATTCAGCACCATCAGGCCGACCCTCCTGGGTGATAAGCTAACAGGGATGCAGGTGGATGCTTCTCTGGTGTCCTGGATTGTTGATTACCTGACAGGAAGACCACAATATGTGCGTCTTCAACATTGTGTGTCTGACAAGGTGATCAGCAACACAGGGGCACCACAAGGGACCGTCCTCTCCCACTTTCCTCTTCACCCTCTACACCACAGAGACCTCCATCTTCAGAAGTTTTCTGATGACTCTGGTGTTGGATGCATCAGTAAGGGCTATGAGATGTAGTACCGGGCTGTGGTCGACTCCTTTGTCAAGCGGTTCGAGCAGAATTATCTGCAGCTCAACGTGGCAAAGACCAAGGAAGTGATTGTAGACTTTATAAGAATCAAGAAACCTGCGACCCTTGTTTTAATTCAGCGAGTCGATGTGGTTGTTGTGGAGGAGCATAAATGCCCAGTAAACTGAACTGGACTGGACTTTCTTAAGGTAGTATCAGAGACGCAGATTTTTCCAAGATAAGGAGAATGCTGGACAATATCCCCCCTTCCTGACATGCATGCTAGCCTCAGGAAAACCTTCAGTGAGAGACTGAGATTTCCCAACTGTCCCACTGAATGACACAGGAAATCATTCCCGCCTGTGGAAACTTTTATTGGAATTTCTCTCAGCAATCACAAAGTTTTATGTTTGATAACATGGGCACCTCAACTTCAACCATATATATTTAGTTTGTGTTATATACTGCATTATTTAGGGTAACAAGAAAGAAACAGGAATGTAATAATGTGGTAATAAGTTATTACCACGTTATTACCTCTGGTAGTTTCTGTGTAATAAGCAGGAAACAGCTGCAAAATGCAAAACTGTCTGTTTCTATTTAACTGTCCGGGGTCCACGGTATAATCTGCCATTTTTGACTACTTTTAATTTTACATTTCACCTTTAAAAACTATTTACCTCACCTTGTTTGGTGTCATTCTTTTCAGCTCAACCTCACATGTCTGAATTTACATTTATTTTTTCCATTTTGACATACTATATTAACACAATTCATCTAAAATCAGAGATAAAACATACAACCAGAGTAGAAAAAGTTATATTTTTTTACTGTAAAAACCACAAACATATACAATAAATCCTTTTCGTATCTTGTAATGCAAAATAAATTGTAAATTTTAAAAACCTTTGTACAACCTTTGCAGCTATTTACCTAAAAATACAGCCAAGGCATTAAAAACAACAACATTTCAAACAGTTTACAGAACAATCAGATTACAGTACATACCCGAGCATCCAGCTCCGCACACCGAGAACCACCAACGCATGTTTAGAGGCAGCAGCCAAGCAAGATAGTATCACAGAAGAGTGCATTTTGTTAGTGTTAATAGTAGGGAGATAAGAACGTAATGTCACTGAGTCTGCCAAGCAAAGACTCAGAGCCTTGGCCTGCCGCTTGATTTGGTATACCCGAGAAATAGAAGGCACATGGTTCTCCAGAGAACCAACCAAGGTGTTCTCACAGTGGCAGGGGAACAGTATCAGCACAGCACCACCAAGGCTGGAGACAGAGCAATACTGCAAGAGTGCATGGGAGAAGCACGCAACCCACAACAGTATTGTCTCTAGATGCAGAAAAAACGTTTAACAGAGTTAACTGAAAATTTTTATTAACATCAGGAGGGCAGAGGAGGAAGAAGTGGATTCAGAGGCTGAAAGAGCATTAAGCCATGATGACCCGGAGAGTGTCATTCTCCTAGTACTATTGATGTTTAGCCGTCACCAAAGCTAGTTGTTTAGCTAGTGAAGTGGTAAGCGTCTGAACTAGTCTACTTACTCTGTGGTGTCTTTTGGTTGGAGCCTTTCTGTGTGGAGTTTGTATAGGTTCTCTCCAGGTACTCTGGGTGATTCTGAACGGCTGTCTGTCCGTGTTGGCCCTGCGACAGACTGCGATACATCCAGGGTGTACCCCGCCTCTCACTCTATTACAGCTGAGACTCCAGCCTCCGCGACCCTGATAACATAGAGTGCTCCATAACCACACTATGTTGGAGACGGTGGAGTGTTTCAGTCACACCAATCTGACCGACCACTTCCAACTGCCACTTGTTTCTCTCCTGCACGGAGCACTCATTAACAGTGTTGGGCAAGTCACTTTGAAAAAGCAATTAATTATAGTTACTAGTTACTTCTTCAAAAAAGTAACTGAGTTAGTAACTGAGTTACAAGATTCTAAAAGTAATTAATTACTTGTAACTATTGCGTTACTTAAAAAAAATGTTTACCACTCTGGGGTCCAGGTTATAATTGGCCATTTTTAACTACTTTTGATGTTTCCTCCACATTTCACCTTTAAAAACTATTTATTTGCCGTGTTTGGTATCATCAGCACAACCTCACGTGTCTGAATTTATAGTTATGTGTTCATTTTTACTGTATTAACACAATTGATCTAAAATCAGACATATAACGTAAAATCCGAGTAGAAAAAGTGATATTTCTTTGCCTCATTGTTCTGACACACAACACAAAACTATCCACAACACTACACGTCAACTACACAAGACAGCACATTAAGTACACACTCCAAACACTGTTTGGCTGTTTTTTGTTTGTCTTTTTGGGGGTTTTCTTTGCTCATAAGCAGAGGTCTCGCTGCGCTGTCCTTAGACAGTAAAAGTGACGGAACTATTGAGGTAAAAACGCCGCATATATATTGTTTATCATGACTCTGGTTTTACGTGGCCGATCAACACAGTTTATAAGCTGGTATATGTCACCTTGTTGCTTTGTCTTTAAGTGGTCATGTGATTGTCTTACCACGACTCCTTTATTCTTCCTCAGTCAAACAGCAGCACTCGTGCGATTGTTTTGCCTCCTTAGCTCCAGGTGTTGTGCCAAAAAGTGATCATCGGGCAGAAAGTGATTGCCGTCCGCGGGAGCGCGCACAGCTGCTTAAAGATGCAGCGTCCAGATTACTTACAGCTACTTCCGTGCAACTGATATAAACTGCGGTAACCTGAACACAGCTACTAACGTAACCACATTTTCTTGTTAGTAACTGTAACGGCGTTGTAACGAAAGAAATAGTAATTAGTTAGATTACTCATTACTGAAAAAAGTAACGCCGTTACTGGTAACGCCGTTATTCCCATCACTGCTCATTAAACACTGACTACAGTACTTCTGCTGTTCAATAGTTCAGGAGATTTCATTTTAATTGCTCTGAAAGCATGGGAGTAATTTCAGTTGTGCACATACTACCTGATGATGCTGATACTAATGACTGATTTATCCTGCATCGTTTCTCCTTTCGATGGTCTTTTTCAGACACCACGATGTTTGTGTAATTTCCAGATCACTCTGCTTTATCCTGATATTCCCTAATTACCTTATAGTTGCAAAGAGCTGTCAACTATAATCAGCAAGTCTGACTGGATTCCACCAATTTTCAGGCAGCACTTATCTCACCATGGTGTAAATGACTCCTCATGCTGATCTAGGTATATCCATGGGGTTTACCAGATGGCAAATGAAGCTCCACTGCAGGACCGCGATAAGAGATCAGGGACTGCTCCCATACTTGGGTAATATTTGATGGGATGAGCTGTGGTTGAAACCTTGGGATGTCATTGTACTTCTCCATAGAGAGGGCATTAAAGAAGGGAGGGTAGTTGGCGGAGCACAATGGCAATGTGCATACTTCAAACCAGACTAACAGACAAGGACAATTTAGCTGAAGATGAGTGAAGAAAAAAGGACTTCTTTTATGCAGTGGTAAAACTGGACTGGGACATGCTGCACTGCTAAAAGACTGAGTGGTGAAAATAAGCAAAGACATTATACTGGAATGTGCACACAGTAAAGGTTCTGTGACATTTAACGAAAACACCAATTGTGTTGTTTCAAAGAACATTTATCTTACATGATGCTGAGAAGACAGACACACAACCCTTCACCATCTTCTGCGTCTCTACTTTCCTGGTAAGCAGCAGCCTGTAGGAACACTGTGAGGATTCTCTTTCACCTACAAGCACATTTTAATCACCTGTCTGTGTGAGTCTGTGTGTGTGTGTGTGTGTGTGTGTGTGTGTGTGTGTGTGTGTGTGTGTGTGTGTTTGTGTGTGAGTCTGTGTGTGTGTGTGTGTGTGTGTGTGTGTGTGTGAGAGTGTCTGTGTGTGAGTGTGTGTCTGTGAGTGTCTGTGTGTGTGTGTGTGTGTGAGTGTGTGTGTGTGTGTGTGTGTGTGTGTGTGTGTGAGTCTGTGTGTGTGTGTGTGTGTGTGTGTGTGTGTGTGTGTGTGTGTTTGTGTGTGAGTCTGTGTGTGTGTGTGTGTGTGTGTGTGTGTGTGTGTGTGTGTGTGTGTGTGTGTGTGTGTGTTTGTGTGTGAGTCTGTGTGTGTGTGTGTGTGTGTGTGTGTGTGTGTGTGTGTGAGAGTGTCTGTGTGTGAGTGTGTGTCTGTGAGTGTCTGTGTGTGTGTGTGTGTGTGAGTGTGTGTGTGTGTGTGTGTGTGTGTGTTTGTGTGTGAGTCTGTGTGTGTGTGTGTGTGTGTGTGTGTGTGTGTGTTTGTGTGTGAGTCTGTGTGTGTGTGTGTGTGTGTGTGTGTGTGTGAGAGAGAGAGTGTCTGTGTGTGTGTGTGTGTCTGTGAGTGTCTGTGTGTGTGTGTGTGAGAGTGTCTGTGTGTGTGAGAGTGTCTGTGTGTGAGTGTGTGTCTGTGAGTGTCTGTGTGTGTGTGTGTGAGAGTGTCTGTGTGTGTGTGTGTCTGTGTGTGAGTGTGTGTCTGTGAGTGTCTGTGTGTGTGTGTGAGAGTGTCTGTGTGAGTGTGTGTCTGTGTGTGAGTGTGTGTCTGTGAGTGTCTGTGTGTGTGTGAGTGTGTGTGTGAGTGTGTGTGTGTGTGTGTGAGTGTGTGTGTGAGTGTGTGTGTGTGTGTGTGTGAGAGAGTGTCTGTGTGTGTGTGTGTGTGTGTGTGTGTGAGTGTCTGTGTGCGTGTGTGTCTGTGTGTTTCTGTGTGTGTGTGTGAGAGTGTCTGTGTGAGTGTGTGTCTGTGTGTGAGTGTGTGTCTGTGAGTGTCTGTGTGTGTGTGAGTGTGTGTGTGTGTGTGTGTGTGTGTGTGTGTGAGTGTGTGTGTGTGTGTGTGTGAGAGAGTGTCTGTGTGTGTGTGTGTGTGTGTGTTTCTGTGTGTGTCTGTGAGTGTCTGTGTGTGTCTGTGTGCGTGTGTGTCTGTGTGTTTCTGTGTGTGTGTGTGTGTGTGTGTGTGTGTGTGTGTGTGTGTGAGTGTGTGTGTGTGTGTGTGAGTGTGTGTGTGAGTGTGTGTGTGTGTGTGTGTGTGTGAGAGAGTGTCTGTGTGTGTGTGTGTGTGTGTGTGAGTGTCTGTGTGCGTGTGTGTCTGTGTGTTTCTGTGTGTGTGTGTGAGAGTGTCTGTGTGAGTGTGTGTCTGTGTGTGAGTGTGTGTCTGTGAGTGTCTGTGTGTGTGTGAGTGTGTGTGTGTGTGTGTGTGTGTGTGTGTGTGAGTGTGTGTGTGTGTGTGTGTGAGAGAGTGTCTGTGTGTGTGTGTGTGTGTGTGTTTCTGTGTGTGTCTGTGAGTGTCTGTGTGTGTCTGTGTGCGTGTGTGTCTGTGTGTTTCTGTGTGTGTCTGTGTGTGTCTGTGTGTTTCTGTGTGTGTCTGTGTGTGTTCTAAAAAGAGTCCTTAAGGTTTATTCTGATGAACCAGCTACACTGACTTTTTTATTTCATACCCCCCAAAACGTTCACACTTCCTGCATTTCCTTTGTCCATCTACACAAATAACAATAAACGTATTTGTGTTTGCATCATAAATTGTGAGTCCACAGCACTCCTGAGACTGAACAGATGCAGCCTGGACAGAGGCTGGTAGGTATACATGTGACAGATTATAAGAGTGTAGGACATGTTTAAGCCATTACAGACATTTAAACCTTTTCCTGATTCAGTTTAAGCTGTGAATATTTACTCAGTAATCTTATGCTGCACTAAAATTAGTTGCATTATCTGAGAGACGTTGATGGGAAATATATGACTTGTACTTCCTGACTTTGTTCTGTCATTTGAGCCAAAAGTTGAAGCTCTGAAGTCCGAATATTGTGTCATTGTGAAGGACAGCGGGATTGTAACCCATTTATGTTTCAAGTATGCACTGTCACTGTAATATGTCTGTGTGTGATACATCTAGAGCTGAATGGAGAAATGACCGAGGACCTGTGGTAATGAGCTTCCCTCGTGAGTTTCATGCTTACAGACATTACACGTGTTGTTAGGTTACTTTAGTAAGTCTGACTGTTTTTGGCCTCTGGTTGCCTCGTTGACACAAATGCTGTGAGACTGTAGCAAACGCCCTGACCGATGACTGCAGTTGCCGTCGATGTTGCTGATCAAAATCTGGAATTATGCTGTGTATTATTTTTAAATTTACTCGTGTGTGTGTGTGTGTCTGACACAATGTGAGATTGTCATGACCTGCCAGTGGCTGTCCTGGGATGCGGTGCTTTTCTGGTCCGCCATGGCGGCGGCTGCCTTCACCTGTTCTGCACACCCACCTGTGGCTCATCACAGCTCATGAACACCGACCGCACTTAAGGCCTGGTTGGAGTGGTGTTCCTCACTGAAGCGTTGTACTGAGTAGTGTTAGTGTAGCCCAGCTCAGTCCCTCGTGTTCTCCCGGTGTTCCTGAGTGTTTTTCTGACGTCTGTCTCCACCTCCCCTGTATGGACCTTCCCTGGAGCCTTCTCGGCTGAACGTGAGTGAAAGTGATCACGGTGTTGGAGTGGACGATGTGAATTCTGGATTCAGACTGTGTGAAGTGGAGGGTGAGCGTGTGTTCCCTTTCCCCAGCCCTTGGAATCCCCGGAGCCCTCTTCTCTCTTCCTCATCGTATGTAGATATCACTGGTGTTGTAAATAAACCCACTTGTCTGACTGCACAGTTTAGAGTTCTGCCTTTTGAGTCCAGCACCAGCAAACGTGACAGAGATGGTGTTACATGCTTTCACATGGATGTTACTGTACTCTCCCCAGATGACAAAGTGATTGAGTTTGTGGGAATAAGTCTGATCCTCACAGACCTACAAGCCCCAAAGTACCTGTGACTGATCTAACAGCACAGCCCCAGAGGTCCTGGGTCCATGCTTTGAAAGGGTGAAACCTGATAGAAAAGAAATGAATGAATGCAAAATAAATTACTTTAACATGCATGTGTGTGATGGGTGGATGTAAACCTCTGACCACAGTTCTATATTCCACACATCCCCCTTTATTTATAAAAACATCAGGGGTGAGCAAAGTGCTGTTCAGTAAAAGCGAACATGAAGGGCAAACAGGCCAAAGGGTAAAAGGCACGGTGAAGTGAAACAATAAAGGAGGATGTAACGATTTCTAACATCAGACACCGATGTTAGAAATTTAAGAACAGGAAGTGAACAAGCCTGCAAAATAACTGCATATTGTTCCACATATTTGGAGCCCCAACTGAGAAAGCTCCATCCCCTCTGAGTGTGCACGGCATGTTTGGAACATCTAGAAGCATCTGGTCTCCTGAGCCCTGAGAATCAGATGCAGCAGTTTAGGTAGATTAAATGGGCACGGCCATTAAGAGATTTGTAGTTTGTTTACTCTGGTCCCAACAAGCTGCCGACTTTGTAAACTTGGAAGAGCTGTTGGAGAACACAGAATTTACTTTGACATGGCTGCTAGCTGCTGTCCCGTACAGACTGTGGTCCACACCACTACAGGGCTGAAAACAGCCTTAAAAGTAAATAAAAGGATTTTGAAATGGATTGACTGGATGCAGTGATGTGTGCTTCTGATAAAAAAGTGCATTGCTGTATTTGAGACATTATAAAGGCTGGATAGAGAACACACCAGTATGTTTCAACTCCAGGATTGGAGCCTTGTGGTCCCGCCAGGGGAGGGCAGCAGAGGTGGAAGTAAGGTCAACTATGCTGACATAGAAACTTCTATCAGAGAGGAAGAACATGAACCACTGGACAGCTGAACCTGGTGCTCCAGCCTGGAGTGCAACAGCATGACGAGCACAGTCATCACTGTTCCAAAGATCTGGACCAGTTCCATCTATTTTGTCAAACTTTAGACTCATCTCCACCTAAACTCTGAGTTTGCTCTATTAAGGGTTTTTAATGATGATGTTATAGTAACTACGTGTTTTTGGTACCACACTAGAAGTCAAACTCTTATTAATAATGAGAAGAATAAAAAGGCCAAGGGCAGAAAAACCTGCTCGAGGGTCAGGGTTAGTCTGCTGGCTTTGTACACGGACAGAAAGACAGACCACCAAATCAAAAGTCTTTCACCTTAATTTTCTCCAGACAACAAGAACACCTTTCATTTCACGTTAGCATTTAGCTCTGCGTCTGTGATGCTTCCTCCAGCCAGGTGAGCTGGTGGTGAGAGCAGGGACAAAGCAGAGAGGAGTCGATGACCAACCGCACTGATGCACTCAGTCACCTGTCAGTGATTTAGGAAAGTCGACATATTGGCTTCTGTGTATATAAAAGTGATGACAGGCCTTTTCACACACTCTGTTTCCAGAGTCCAGAGGAAAGTTCTCCCAGCATCAGATCACGTTGGATCAGGCGGTACAGTTTCATTCATTCTAACATGAAACACCCAGTCCAGCTTCAGTGCATGCTGCCATTAAGGACAAGGAAGAAGAACAAATATAGATTCAGAAATCATCAAGCAGATTTTTAAGTGTTTACATTTTTCAGCTTAGATGTGGTGGAATTAGTCGAATGCCCTTAAAATGCTACTTTGTGTCTTTTCAGAGAGAAGAAAGCCCTCGAGCACGGGGCGATGCTCTGTCTACTGAGCGGCTCTCTTTTATTTTCCCGTGGCTGCATTTCCCATCTTCACAGTTGACTGTCCGTACTTTTTGAATACCCGGTGTATGCAGAATGGCCGTCTCACTTCTCACTCTCGTTTATTGTGCCAGATACACATAAAAACTTGATTGTAGCCGTATACTGCAGTATGCTTGGCTGTGTGTTATGGCCACTGATCTTTATGGCTTGCAAAGGAGCAAGACCTCAGCCTCAGCAAAACTCTGGCTGCACACACATTCATGCTTGTGGTGCATGTGTGTGTTTCCCACAAGTTTCCAACAACACCACCGCCGCTTGTCCATCTGCATGCATCCTCCCAGGGGACGCATAATAGGAACATTTAAATGAGGTATGCATAAATGGATGAAGCCTTTCTCACATTACATGCAAGGACCGTGTGTGTTTTCCTGGTTGCATGTGCTTTATTCTCTCTTCTACATGGCTGGTGATGGCAGTTTGGTAATTGAACATGAAATGCATGGAAGGAAAAGGAAAAAAGGAAGAAAGGGTGGTGGAGAAGGTAAGAGATGAAAAGAAAGGCAGAAGTTGAAGGAGCCAAATACAATTAACCCCTGGAGTAAGTCAGGGATTAGATGTGCTGTAAACAACGAGAAGAGAGAAAGAAAGAGGCAGGTGATAACGGTGAGACTAAAGACTAATGAGATAAAATTACATTAAGCTATCACACGTGAAACTAGACGTGCTGCTTGTGTGTGTGTGTGTGTGTGTGTGTGTCCACAGATCTGTGGATCTTATGTGAGTGGATCCCCTTCTTTTCGTAAACACCTAAATGGCTCTGGGTGTGTGAGGTAAGCTGCCGTCTCTGAGACGGTGAACTCTATTTCACGGGTTAGTGCTACCACGAACAACAGCATCTAGCCTTTTGGCATCATAAAGCACAGCACTGCTCGCTCTCAATCTCACAAATACTGTTTGTCCATTTTTAGTTCCATCTCAGCGCTGCTATCTCCGGCAAATCCAAAGCTTCAGGCCACGAGAGGACTTTCTCCAAACAATAACCCCAGCCAGATGAGAGGTTTTCTATAGCACTCCTGGCTGCCCCCAGGGCCAGTACCTGCTATGTCTCCCTGGACTTTCCAAGACACAAAAGATGGCATGGCACAGACACAGGAAAGCAACACAACGCAGTTTACAGAAGCATAAATACACTAACCAGCCACACTCTGGGGAGCACTATCATTGGCTCTGTGGAGGCCAGTCCAAGACTAATAGTGCTGCAATCCGTGTTTTTCTATCCACATCTTGAGATTTTTGTTTTTCGCCTGTATGATTCTTTGGTTTGGTGATTAACCAACAAAAGAAGAAGAAAACATTCATATAAATGTGCTTGAGAACAGACGGTCAGGTACAAGGACTACAACAAAACTGAACAAAAAGCAGGCAATGTCCAACTCCAAAGAAAAACACACATAGTTTAAACCCGATGGCGTGCACCCTGCTGTTTGCGCTCGACAGAGGAGGACGCACTTACACATCGACCTTCACTGTTTCCACAGAACTTCAGCTAAAACTGCTGAGCTGAGAATAACCGAAGCTAGCATTATCAGCTTGTGTCAGTGGTGGAAGGGAACAATGAAAGACTAATGGGCCAGTTGTAAAATAAGTAAGTGTAAGTTTGGGTGTGTGCATATGCATCTCTATGCACTTTTGTATTTATGTACCAGTCTCCTAGAGGTTCTTATCGTGATGCAAACTCAGACTAATGTAAACCATGAATCAGTGCACCGCTGAAGTGGCTGCTCAGGCTAAGCTGCTAGCATACAGTAAGGAAGGCATTACAGGAGACTGCTGGTGTTATAGATGGAGGGAAAGGACCTGATAGCTACATGCCTGCCTTTCTAACATCCTCGTCATCACAGTGGAATATGACATGACCCACGAATACAGGAAGGGATACGTCTGCTCACTGGCTTTATTCTGAGTTATCATGCATGATTATTTCCAGAGATGTTACTGATGTTTAAAGAAACTTTAAGCTAAAATCAAACTAGATCTGTCTAACAGGCTGATGGCACTGACTGTTAGCAGAAACAAACAGAAATCCTTCAAACCAAATGCAACATGCAAAGAAGCTGATAGCAGCATGAGCAGTGCAGCCAGAGAGGCCAGGTAAAGAGCACAGGCAGTGGAGAGAGTCAAAGTGAGCTGAGCTGCTAATGCCAGGATTATACAGTGGGGCAAAAAAGTATTTAGTCAGCCACCGATTGTGCAAGTTCCCCCACTTAAAACGATGACAGAGGTCAGTAATTTGCACCAGAGGTACACTTCAACTGTGAGAGACAGAATGTGAAAAAAAAATCCATGAATCCACATGGTAGGATTTGTAAAGAATTTATTGGTAAATCAGGGTGGAAAATAAGTATTTGGTCACCTCAAACAAGGAAAATCTCTGGCTCTCACAGACCTGTAACGTCTTCTGTAAGAAGCTTTTCTGTCCCCCACTCGTTACCTGTATGAATGGCACCTGTTTGAACTCATCATCTGTATAAAAGACACCTGTCCACAGCCTCAAACAGTCAGACTCCAAACTCCGCCATGGCCAAGACCAAAGAGCTTTCGAAGGACACCAGGAAAAGTATTGTAGACCTGCACCAGACTGGGAAGAGTGAATCTACAATAGGCAAGCAGCTTGGTGTGAAAAAAATCAACTGTGGGAGCAATCATCAGAAAATGGAAGACATACAAGACCACTGATAATCTCCCTCCATCTGGGGCTCCACGCAAGATCTCATCCCGTGGAGTCAAAATGATCATGAGAACGGTGAGCAAAGATCCCAGAACCACACGGGGGGACCTGGTGAATGACCTGCAGAGAGCTGGGACCAAAGTAACAAAGGTCACCATCAGTAACACACTACAACGGCAGGGAATCAAATCCCGCAGTGCCAGACGTGTTCCGCTGCTGAAGCCAGTGCATGTCCAGGCCCGTCTGAAGTTTGCCAGAGAGCACATGGATGATACAGCAGAGGATTGGGAGAATGTCATGTGGTCAGATGAAACCAAAGTAGAACTTTTTGGTATAAACTCAACTCGTCGTGTTTGGAGGAAGAAGAATACTGAGTTGCATCCCAAGAACACCATACCTACTGTGAAGCATGGGGGTGGAAACATCATGCTATGGGGCTGTTTTTCTGCCAAGGGGACAGGACGACTGATCCGTGTTAAGGACAGAATGAATGGGGCCATGTATCGTGAGATTTTGAGCCAAAACCTCCTTCCATCAGTGAGAACTTTGAAGATGAAACGAGGCTGGGTCTTCCAACATGACAATGATCCTAAACACACCGCCCGGGCAACAAAGGAGTGGCTCCGTAAGAAGCATTTGAAAGTCCTGGAGTGGCCTAGCCAGTCTCCAGACCTCAACCCCATAGAAAATCTGTGGCGGGAGTTGAAAGTCCGTGTTGCTCGGCGACAGCCCCAAAACATCACTGCTCTCGAGAAGATCTGCATGGAGGAATGGGCCAAAATACCAGCTACTGTGTGTGCAAACCTGGTAAAGACCTATAGTAAACGTTTGACCTCTGTTATTGCCAACAAAGGTTATGTTACAAAGTATTGAGTTGTATTTTTGTTATTGACCAAATACTTATTTTCCACCCTGATTTACCAATAAATTCTTTACAAATCCTACCATGTGGATTCATGGATTTTTTTTCACATTCTGTCTCTCACAGTTGAAGTGTACCTCTGGTGCAAATTACTGACCTCTGTCATCATTTTAGGTGGGGGAACTTGCACAATCGGTGGCTGACTAAACACTTCTTTGCCCCACTGTATGTGCTCACAAACACATGCAGGTACTACACCGTTAATGTTTTTATGCATAATCACTTTTTTATATTCAGAACATACAGATTTAAAGATCTGGTAGATGAGTTAGCATAAGATGCTAACCAGCACTATTTGGAAATCTGTTTACTAATTAAACATGTGAGGAAGTTATTTATCTCTCCATCCTTTCTCTTCTGCTTATCCAGGCAGTGTTGCCAACTCCTCAGTAAGAAAAATCGCTATTGGTTGTCCTAAAAGTCGCTAGAAGTCGCTAAATGACATCATCACCTAATTTGCATAATTGGTCATGCTAATGTAATTGTAACCTACGCTGTTGGAGAGAGAAATAACATCGTGGAAAAGACATAAAGTGAGCAAAAAATGTCCTAAATGCATTTAGAGTTCATTTAGAACTACAAATTAAATTTCTTTTATTGTTTTTTTAATGTCACAATTCCAACCCTGGTCCTTTATCCGGGCTTCGACCCGCAAAAGTGACCCGAAATAGGCGCTCTGGTGGAGTTACTTTGTGTGTGTGTGTGTGTTTATAAGTAGTTTTAAACCTCGTGATCCACAAAACAGCATAAGAGTAAAAGAAGAACTGACTGCGTTACAGTCAGTGTGGGAGCAGGGGCTTCGCTCATGCGCGATTCATTTGCAGTTTGGACGCATAGGTGTGAACATCTCCTACAGCTGGGGGAGGACTATCCTCTGCCCGTGAGCGCTTTAGCACGGGTGAGGTGCCCACGGCCACACCGCTGCTTGCTGAGAGTAAGAGCAACACGCCCTTTCACGTCAAAAAGTCGTCATAAGTCTCCAATAACACCAGAAAAAGTCGCCAGATCTGTCGCTAGTCGCTTTTTTGGAAAAAAAGTCGCTAAGGGGTCTGAAAACTCGGTAAATATAGCGACAAAGTCGCTAAGTTGGCAACACTGTATCCAGGGTCAGCGTCACAGGGGGTGGAGCCTATCCCAGCTACCACAGGACTAGAGGCGGGGCACACCCTGAAGAGGTTGTCACAGGGCTAACACACAGAGACAGACAACCATTCAAACATTGACATCAGTTAACCGAATCCCACTGACTGCACATTTTTGGGAGGAAGCCGGAGTACCCAGGAGAACCTCACGGTGGACCTGAACTCAGGAGCTTGTTGCTGTGAGGCAACAGTGCTAACTGCTTTTATTATAGGGATGGGCTTCCCGAGCATGTGTAGGAATATTCTGTGGTGTACGGTCATCCACAACCAGCTGAACCCCTGCTACATCTGTGTGTGTGTGTTAGTCAAAGCAGTTAAAGGCAGTGGATAAAACATTCCATAAAAGGCTGAATGTGAAAAACAGGAAACAATAGAGAAGAAAATGCAAGTAACAAATCAACACTACATTGGTCTTTCTTCCAGCTGCCAGTTTGAGCTGCTGCTTGTAGAGAACAAACGCTCCACGCTGTCGTTCATTTCTGCCGCTGTAAACAGGAATTAGAGAGTTTGCAGGCCTTCACTGGGAAACAGGTGAGAACTACAGTTTCAGTTAATCAGCTGATGGACCTGTAGCCCTGGCACAAATGTAAGTTGTAAAGTCAAACCTTTTCTACTTTATACAACACGCCTCATTCACACAGGCACTTTCTTCTTCATGTAAATGTTTTCTGTTTAACATCACACACTGGTGGATGCATCAGAGTAACATGTGGTTAGTATCTGGCCCAAAAGTATTTGGGATGCTCACTGGAGTAGAACGGACTCGAACCACCAACCTTCCAGTCCACTCTCCCTCCTGTGTGTTTCAGTGTGTGCACGCGGGTGCACGGAGATTTCTCTCTGCAACATGATCGGTGCACATAAACAGCCTCATCCTGCTGACCATCGCAAGAAGACTGACAACAGGAAAACACACACGCACACGTATGCACGCACACAGACACACACACACACACACCCTGGAGTTACTCGTCCTGCTGCTTTATTGATTCTGAGATGACACCAGAGTCTCTGTCATGGATCTGCTGCTCGCCTGGTTTGCTCATAGAGAAAGAGGCAGAGAGACCCCCAGAGGCTCTGAGGCTGACTGGGAACTGTGTGCAAAACCATACAAACCCAGTAACTGCTGCATCTCACAGTCTAAACTGAAATACGAGAATACACGCGTACACATTTTTAACAACGTCGAGTGATGACTGCATCGTCCCCAAATACAGTAGACTTTTCCTTTGCTGCTGTTACCTTCCTGTGACCACATGAGCAGCAGGGCAGAGCTCACACAGCACACAGACATGCTGCTGTAAATCCGGAGGCTGACACATCAGGTAAATATTGGGTTTTATTCCAAAAGTCATCTCGTTCAGGTAAGGCAGCACTTCATTCAAATGGAGCAAAAATCTCATTCCAAAACAATTTAGCAAAATGCTAACAGGACAAAATCAAATTGTTTTTCGTTTCAAATATTATTGATATTTCTACATCAGACCTTTCTGAGCCTTGGTGGGTCTCACTGATAGCTCAAAGGTGATAAATCACTGGACAGGTAAACTGAGAATAAAGCTCTGACTGACAGCAGGTGAATGCATGTGAACGCGTTGGACTTAATCTGAATATTAACGTTAGTGCTAAAAGCATAAAAAGAACCAAACTGAACTGAACTATTTGATTTACAGCACACTGTTGTAAGTAGTCGATATACTGTTTGTCCATGCTGCGGCTGCCAGCGACGGCGTGGAAGCCGCCGGCGGTGTAGCAGCGGCTGCAGGGCCAGCAGGTGCGGGAACCCCTGGCTGAAGAGCGGCCGGGCCAGAGGGTGCGGAAACCCCTGGCTGAGGAGTGAGAGAGCTCACAGCTGGCTCTGAATGTTGTGACTGCAGGTCAGGGAGCTGAACAGGATGATAAATGAGTGACTGGGCCAGAGACTGGATAGGAGATTGGGCAACGGGCGACTGAACTACAGGAGACTGGATGACAGACTGAACTGACTGGAGGACATTTTAGCATGTTCGCTGAGGCCTGGCTCCTGGCTCAAGAGTTGGCAGTTCATTTTGTAATCCAGAAGGTTGCCGGTTCGAGCCCAGGCTCTGACAGTCTTGGTCATTGTGTCCTTGGGCAAGACACTTCACCCGTTGCCTACTGGTGGTGGTCCGGCAGCCTCGCCTCTGTCAGTGCGCCCCAGGGCAGCTGTGGCTACAATGTAGCTGCCATTAGCAGTGTGTGAATGTGTGTGTGAATGGGTAAATGACTGAATGTTGTGTAAAGCGCTTTGGGGTCCGTAGGGACTGAGTAAAGTCCACCACTAAGTAAAGTGTTATACAAATACAGACCATTTACTGTGTGGATTTAAGCCCTTAGTTCTCTTAAATTCTTTCCCTTCACATTGTTTCACCGTCATCTATCTGTCAGTGTTAGCTTGTCACTAGTTCACTTTAGCTTTCCTCTAAGGAGCTTGGAAAGAAAAGCGTCTGGACTTCTTTAAGTTTCTTGAAGACATTTCTTCTCTCATCCGAGAAGCTTCTTCAGTTCTAAGACCAAGCGGTGGACCGTCTGAGGTCCTAGTGGGCGTGTCCCTTCAGAGGGACATTGGCCAACTACTGATCATGTGCCTAAACACATGAGCTTCATGTGAGGCACGTTTTGCTTGAACTGAGTTTCACATTCAGCCCTGAGATCCTGTGAGATGCCATCCTCCACTTAAAATGCTGCTTGCTATAAAAAGTGATGCTGAAGAGATGCAAGTGTTTGCAACCAACAGATGATGGGCCAATGGAGAGGACATTACACATGTAGGTAAAAGAGACCTGCTGCTAATGACGCTCTACAGGAAAGCAGAAAAACATCCCTCATCACTGTAAAATTAGCACAAATTATATATAAAGCAATAAATAACCTGCTTCCTGACAATATTCTAAAAATGTTTTCTAAAAGGGAACGGGGATACAATTTGAGGGGGGAATTAAATTTAAAACATCCTCGTATCCGTACAACATTAAAAAGTTTTTGCATCTCTGTGTGTGGAGTGAAGCTGTGGAACAGACTAAGTAAAGATATGAAGCAATGTCCAAGCATGGCGCAGTTTAAAAAGCGGTTTAAGGATATGGTTTTTACAGGGTACAGGGAAAAGGTAGAGATTTGATAGGGTGTTCTTGTCTAATATTTTCATGTGTGTGCGCATGCACGGGTTTGTTGGTATGGGTATATATATATATATATATATATATATATATATATATATATATATATATATATATATATAAAATTGTAGGTTGTGTATCCTTAAGGTGTTAATGGGGTTATTGAAAATGTGTATATGTGCGTATGTGTGTATATACGTATGTATGGATAGATAGAAACATATATGTGTATATATATAAAAAAAATTACACATAACATATAATGTAATTGCAAGGAGGTATTTCTGTAGTCTATTGATACTAGATAGTGGAAAAGGGGTGGGATTAAATAAGCTTATGCTTCTTCCTGCTCCTTTTTGAACATGGACGTTATTTGGAGTTGTGGTTGCTCGTTTTCCTTTTGTTTGCTTTGTTCATTTGTCTCTTTTAATTCTATTTTTTTATATACTTTTTCAACATGTTCAAAATAAAGATTCAATCAATCAATCAATCAATCAATCAAATATTCAGGTTATACTTTTAAGAACTAAACTCAGTGGGTTAAGGTTCATAAATGTTGAAATCCCAGGAGTAATAAAACCTCACACAGGCTGCAGAGTGTAATCAGCAACGATGGATCCTCAATTATTTTCATAAACAAACAAACAAACAAACAAACAAACAAACAAACAAACAAACAAACAAACAAACAAACAAACAAACAAACAAACAAACAAACAGCCATCCTGTGACAAACATTGCTTTTTATGGAAAACAGGAAAGGAGCTAGTAGATCCCAACCATGGCTCTGTGCATCATCTGTGCACCTGTCCAACATGGGGCGTGACTCGTGCTCATGCTTTGGTGGAAGTACCACAGTGCAGTTATTTCACACACACACACACACACACACACACATAGATGTGTGTGTGTGTGTGTAAAACTTCTGAGACGCAGGAGCACACACCTGCCTGGAAACAATGGTGTCTCATAGTAAATAAAACATGAAGTCCCTGTGTCTGTGTCCCTGGAGAGTTTTTCTGTTTCTGTTCGAGACAGTCTGCTCTCTGCCTCGTTCTCTCTTCGACTCTCTTTCTCAGGTTACTTCCACTCAACGTAATCTTCTGCCACAGATGCAAACTAATTAAAGGATTGCTACTGTATCAATACAAAAGGCATTTTCACATGACATACAGTCTGCATTTGATTGCATTTCATTCTTACTTTCCAGTTTTATTTTACATTCATGTTTTTGTATGAGATGACCTGCATTTCCATTCATAACAACAAAAGTTGGAATGATGTAGTTAAGAAAAAAATGATAAATAACTCAAAATATGTCTTATATTTTAGATTCTTTAAGCTAGCCCCCCTTTGCTTTGTTGACTGCACTCGGCCTTCTCTCAATGAAATGGGTTCCCTTCACAGGTGTGCCTGTCAGGGGTCATTGTGGAGTTTCTTGCCTTCTTTATGCAGTTGGGCACACCATGGGACCATCATTACTTTAAGAAGTGAAGGTCAGTCAGTCTGGAAAATTGCTAAAACTTGTGTCCCGAAGTGCAGTCACAAAAAAATGCTATGACAAAACTGGCTCACATGAGGACCTCCCCAAGGAAGCCCAAGAGTCGCCTCTGCTGCTGAGGATAACTTCAGCATCAGCCTCAGAAATCACAAGTTAACAGCAGCTCAGATTAGAGCCCAGATAGATGCCACACAGAGCTCCAGTAGCAGACACATCTCTACATGTTCAGAGGAGACTGTGTGAATCAGGCCTTTATGGTCAAATAGCTGCTAAGAAACCACGACTAAGGAAAAGCAACATGCAGAAGAGATTTGTTTGATCCAAGAAACACAAGGATGGACATTAGACCAGTGGAAATCTGTGCTGTGGTCTGATGAGTCCAAATCTGAGATCTTTGGTTCCACCCACCGTGTCTTTGTGCGATGAGGAAAAGGTGAACGATGGTCTCCACATGCATGGTTTCCACTGTGAAGCATGGAGGAGGTGTGATGGTGTAGGGGGACTTGAATTGTGACACTGACGGACATGACCAGATCTGGTCATGTGGAGTGACGAAAGCTCTCTGTGGGGAACCTCTGCTCCACACATCTAACTTCTCCCTCTCTTTTATGCTGATGACCGACACCTCGAACAGAGGGCTGGTTTACCCTCCCGCTCGTGGGGGTGGGGTTGTAGGCTAGGCCGGCTGGCTCCCTGGTTTCAGTTGGGTTGTGGGGGGTGTGGCAGGGCGTGGTGCGGCTGCAGGGGAGGAGTGGTGCAGCAGGTTCAGGGTGTAGTGTCAGGGAAGGCCGGTTTCCACAGCCGGCGAGCATCATTTAATCATGCCTTCCCTATTTCAGCTACTTTGGGCCGGCGAGGAGGAGCTACTGGATCAGCCGACACAGACCCGGAGCAGTGAGCGCTGAAAAGTGCTGAAGCAAGCTTTAAAAAGCAAAGCGTGAGCTTCTGCATCATGTTGAGTCCTTTGGGTTACATGTTCTTAGCTCTCAAATTCAGTATCTCAAATTATCATAACTTTTAGTTTTCAGTTTGAATAAAGTATTATTCATACAGCATAAACTGTGTGTAGACTGTGTCTAGCTCAATCCATTTTACTGTCATATTCACACTGTGCATGAACAGGGGATATATGATTTTTTAAAAATAAAATTTCATTTTAAACTTTTGAGACGCACTCGTAAGTGATTTTTGTTTCTCAGTCTGGATCAGCCTGGAATGGATAAAGCTCCACAGCTCTCAGTAAGCTCTTCTTTGGAGCTTCCTACAAAGCCCATGAGTGCTTTATGTCAACACTGAGCAAGCCTGCCATAAATACTCATAATCACTCATAAAGAGTTATGGTTAGTAGCTGCAATGATGGAGAGGCTTTGAGGAAAAGACTGAAGAGGAAAAGAAAGACGAGAGGCAAATAGCAGCAAAATAAAAAGTAGCTGATGACAAAGTCACAGAAGAAAATAGCAAGTAAAAGGCGTGTAGATGTAATCTTAATATTATTGGAGAAACCACCATCTCAGCAGGAAATGACACTTTAATGCCAAGTTGCGCTCTGAAGCCGCCAAGACTAATGTGCTTTTTGTTGACACATGAATTATACTGTATTCTCCACGCCTCACTTATTCCATTCACACGACTGTCACTGTCCACTTCTCAGCCTGCTTGGAAGGACTCGAATCCCCACCGCTGTCCATACTGGTAATATATGTAGGAAGTACCCCAACCATGGATGACTGCATTATCTTGAAACAGTACATTGACGTGACAACCCTGAAGCTGTATCTCTTTAGTTATAGTTAGTTATATTGTGAATATTACATTTCGGATGGAGAAATTATGCCTGTAACCAGCAAAGCAGCAGTTTAGAGTCCAGGGTCCAGACTTCAGTCATTTACTTAAAGTACAGGGTGGGCCATTTATATGGATACACCGTAATAACATGGGAATGGTTGGTGATATTAAAGTCCTGTTTGTGGCACATTAGTATATGTGAGGGGGCAAACTCCTCGAGATGGGTGGTGACCATGGTGGCTATTTAGAAGTCGGCCATCTTGGATACAACTTTTGTTATTTCAATAGCAAGAGGGCCATGTGACACATCACACTTATTGGTAATGTCACAAGAAAAACAATGGTGTGTTTGGTTTCAACGTAACTTTATTCTTTCATTAGTTATTTACAAGTTTCTGACCACTTATAAAATGTGTTCAATGTGCTGCCCATTGTGTTGGATTGTCAATGCAACCCTCTTCTCCCACTCTTCACACACTGATAGCAACACCGCAGGAGAAATGCCAGCACAGGCATCCAGTATCCGTAGTTTCAGGTGTTGCACATCTCATATCTCTAACAGCGATCCCCAATCTTTTTTGCGCCACAGACCGGCCTTTAAGGTGTCATGGATAAATACAACAAAATAAAACTAGTACCGGTACAGAAAAAAATATGATTTATTCATAACACAGGTGTAAAGACCCAGGAAAACAGAGTTAACGATAAAAACGATAACAAAATAACGCTAAAAACCAATAAAAACCCTAAAAACCATACATTTCACACCCGAGCCTCAACTCTCGCGGCCCACTACCAAAGGACTCGGGGGTTGGGGACCGCTGCCTTCAGATGACCCCAAAGATAAAAGTCTAAGGGGGTCAGATCGGGAGACCTTGGGGGCCATTCAACTGGCCCACGACGACCAATCCACTTTCCAGGAAACTGTTTATCTATGAATGCTCGGACCTGCCACCCATAATGTGGTGGTGCACCATCTTGCTGGAAAAACTCAGGGAACGTGCCAGCTTCAGTGCATAAAGAGGGAAACACATCATCATGTAGCAATTTCAAATATCCAGTGGCCTTGAGGTTTCCATTGATGAAGAATGGACCAACTATCGTTGTACCCCATATACCACACCAAACCATCACTTTTGTTGGTCCAACAGTCGTGAGGGATCCATCCAATGTGGGTTAGTGTCAGACCAATAGCGGTGGTTTTGTTTGTTTACTTCACCATTCACATAAAAGTTTGCCTCATCACTGAACAAAATCTTCTGCCTGAACTGAGGGTCCTGTTCCAGTTTTTGTTTTGCCCATTCTGCAAATTCTGTGCGCCGATCTGGGTCGTCCTCGCTGAGATGCTGCAGTAGCTGGAGTTTGTAAGGGTGCCATTTGTGAGTAGCTAATATCCGCCGAAGGGATTTACGGTGTGTTCACACCGAACGCGATGGACGCGAATAGAGCGTCAGGTTTACATGTAAAGTCAATGGAAAGGCGCGATGACGCGCGATTGCGGGTCCCGCGAAAATTCGGAAGCAGATTTGCGTCGCGAAAACGCCAAAACGCGTGAAACGCGCGTCAGTGTAGCGCGTCTGGCGCGTTTGACTCGCGAATAAAACCACGCGCGTGAGTTTTTGTGTTGCATTTTGTGCATACGCGCGTTTCGCGTCTACCGCTCGAGTTGGAAAAATCTGAACTCCAGCGTCAAATCGCGCCGCGACAACCAATCAGGAGCCTGGTGACGTGGCTGTTACCTAGGTCAAAGGGGCAGATCCAGCCAAAGCCTTTCATACTTCAATGGAGGGGAAGGCTAATCAATGCGGTAGCAAACAACTCGGAGCTGTACAACACCAGCTGCTTTCAGTACCGAGACAGGAATAAAAAGGACCGAGCTTGGAGGAAGATATGTAAAGAGATCGGGCAACCTGGTAAGTTCATTCATTTCTCTTTTGAAAGTTTTCACTGACCCGGGGAAGCCGCACAAAAGCTAGCAAGCCACCGCTATTTTCCCACTGACGTACAAATACCGTTCTGCTTTTATGCATGTTGTCATTTAGGAATATATATTATTGTTTATTAATAAACAGCACACAGTGGTCCCGCTCATCCGTCACTGCTTTGCTTTTTCGCTGATTTTTTATTGCACAGTACAGCATTGCATTCTGCAGCCTGATTGACAAATCTCCTGCGCTTGCCAAATTTATCACGTTTGGTTTTGATAACCTTCGCGTCCAATAGAAAAAACAGCACAAAAACACCCATAACTATGAGCCTCATTCGGAAATAGACACCTGCACCGTGTGGGAAAAAGGCGCACGAAAGTGGCGGGCAGATGAAGACAAACCGCGGCATAATAATACTTTTACGTTTTGCAATCTACAAAGGTTTGCACTTTGAGAATCAATTGTGAGAACTGTGACCAGGGGCTAGTTATTCTGAGAACCCCTGCAATAAATGAGGGACCACTGTCTACTCTACGATTATTATATCGAACCTGTTAACATTTAATACTGTATTGATAGAACCAACTGATTCTGCAGCAGAGCATCCCCAGTCCCTGAGCTCCTGCTGCTGCACCCACAGATATGTACAGCAAGCACTGATACCTTTTTAGTCGGTGGGATTCCCTTGTGATCACCTTTACTAAATATCTACAACCAATCTGATTATATCCTGTTATTGTTTTTTTTTTTTTTCAATGTTGAAATTAAAATCTAGTAGCAGCCTTCTCATTTCTTTGTGTTTTGTGCTGTTTTACAGGCCCACAGAGGAGGACGGCTCCGAGGCAGATGAGGGACGGGTCCCAGGACGGTCCATCGGCGGTGGAGCTGGCCATCCTGGAGTCCCTGAAGAGGCCACACCAGTCTCCAATGGAGCATTTCCTCCTCAGCCTTGTTCCTGCTCTGGAGAGCAGCTGGTCCTTTTTATTCCTGTCTCTCTGTAAATTCTTATATTTTATATATTTATGTTTAATGTTTTTCTGTTTGAGACTTTTAATATTATTTCAAATAAATGTTTATAATGACTAATGTCTCAGTTCTACTACACAGCAAATGTTGGCACACGACTTGACACATGTAGAATTTATTTCATATTATACTAATGACAAAATATACTGATACAGTGGGATGCAAAAGTTTGGGCAACCTTGTTAATAGACATTATTTTCCTGTATAAATCGTTGGTTGTTACAATAAAAAATGTCAGTTAAATATCATACAGGAGACACACACAGTGATATTTGAGAAGTGAAAAGAAGTTTACTGGATTTACAGAAAGTGTGCAATAATTGTTTAAACAAAATCAAGCAGGTGCATACATTTGGGCACCACAAAAAAGAAATGAAATGAATATTTAGTGTATATCAATGTGTGTGTCTCCTATATGATATATGGGGTGCCTTTGTCTGGATGTGCTTCCCATCCAGAGCTGCACAGCACAGAGGAAAGTTCCAGCGCTCCTGGAATCCCTCTGTGATGGACCGCCAGTCTCCAGGTGAAGGCACAGCCATGAAGTCGTCCACTAGACAGTCCCAGATGGACGTCGCTGCCTGGGGGGTGATCTGGCTCACCGTGGACACACCGACTCTGAAACTGAACGCGATGGTCCTGAAGGAGTCCCCGGTGACAAGGAACCTGGACAAAATTGTTCAAAATATTATGTGTACTGCAGTTACAAAATACATTATTCAAATTCCAAAATACTTTTGTGATGTCAGATTTAAATCACAAAACTTAAATCTTACATAAAACATTTTGTAATTATAAGGATAATTACAAAATGTATATTAGATAATATCTAAAACAGTTGTGTTTTGTTTTAACTTTAACATATCATAATTTGATTGGTAGCAACTTTCACAACTACAGTGAGCCAATCACTCATAATTCCTAAACATGTCAATCAGGTAGGAATGAAGTAAGACATTAATAGAAATAAAGAGTTGTGTGTTGACATGTAGCCCTTTCCTTGCTTAAATCATTAATATTTTTGAAAAATTAATCTGTGATAAGACATAGCTTATCAAGATAGAACCATGTAACTAGAGATGAACCAAACTGTTCACAGTTTTATCTAACTCTGTTTTAATAAAGGCTGTGACCCCTGCTATAGAGTCTGACAGCTGCAGGGATTATATACAAATATTCAACTATCCCAGAATTAAACCAGGTCTAAATAAAAAGGAGTGAGTATCACTACAAGGTTAACTCAGTGGTCCTAATGCTACAGTTTGATATCAGCAAACACCGAGCGCATACATTGATGTGACACCACAGCCATGCTATCATTCAAACACTGATAACAGCATAAATCGAATTAAATCGGGACTTGATGAGAGCTTCTGAGTATCACTAGAAATATTATAAAGAGTCGTCTCTGTACCACAGTTTGCTTTCAGTAAACACCGACAGCATTCACTGTTAGCATAGCACATCCATGTTAGCAGTGTATAACTGGATGGATTAGCATATTAGCACAGATATCAATAAAGGACTACCATATTAAATAGTTTTACTAACCTCAGGCAGACGGACAGGCGCTCTGCAGGTGGGATTGAGCGCCTGTAGTCGGTGTCTAGGCGGGCGATGCTGGGACCGACGAGGGAAAGCAGGTCCTCAAACTGGCCGAGTGAATGACGGTGATAGCGCTGGAATCGGCCGTCATCCAGGCGCAGCTCCTGGAGCAAGTGGTGAAACTCACCAAACTGCTCACGCCTCTGGAGGACCTGATGGACCCAGGTACGGCAAGGATGTCCTTTACGCCGCTACTCTGCTCTCCACAGTACATAGAGAAGGGAGACTCTCTCTTCAAGCGCTAGCTCGATAGCTGCCATCTTGCAAAGATACCGGTCTGGCACAACTCCCTCCCACATTCCTCCCACATTTCCGGTTCACGCGTGTCAAAATATCATATTTTGACGCGCGATGGATTTTTCTTGGACACGCGTTGAGACGCGAATGTACACGCGTCAAATTAGGGGCGTTTGGGGCGTTTTATTCGCGTCCATCGCGTTCGGTGTGAACACACCGTAATGCTACTCTCCAGTGACATGCGGCGAGTGCTACGCTGTGGGCTCTTGCTGAATGACGCTAGGACAGCCACTGATGTTTCTTCATTAGTGACAGTTTTCTTGCGTCCACATTTTGGCAAATCCAACACTGAACCAGTTTCACCAAAGTTAGCAAGCACTTTGCTAACTGTAGCATGGGAGATGGGTGGTCTCGTAGGGTCTTGCATTGAAATCTGCTGCAATGACCCGGTTACTGCGTTCACCAGATATCAACACAATTTCGCTCCTCACGTGTTGACCTCTTCGACATGTCAATGGCTGTGAACAAAGAGAAACTTGTAAATAACTAATGAAAGAATAAAGTTACGTTGAAACCAAGCACACCATTGTTTTTCTTGTGACATTACCAATAAGTGTGATGTGTCACATGGCCCTCTTCCTATTGAAAAAACAAAAGTTGTATCCAAGATGGCCAACTTCTAAATGGCCACCATGGTCACCACCCATCTTGAGGAGTTTGCCCCCTCACATATACTGTTTTGTTTGTTTGTTTGTTTGTTTGTTAAGTGGGTTTAGAGCTCTGGGTAGCTCCCCAGCTGGGTCTAGACTGGGTCTAGAGAGTATTTTAAATTCAGGGAATTTAAAATAGAAAGTAGCTCGTCCACAGAAGGACTGGTAGCTCCCCTTACGATAAGGGTTCAGATCGCGCGAACAGGTGTGAAATGTGTGTGTTTAGTTAGTTTGTTTATTTGCTTGTTTTAATCAATTTTAAATCATGCTTTTTATTTGTTTTTGTTTCTAATGTCTCTGTAAAGCACTTTGAATCACCTTGTTGTTGAATTGTGCTATACAAATAAATTTGCCTTGCCTTGCCTTGCCTTGCCTTGCCTAATGTGCCACAAACAGGACTTTAATATCACCAACCATTCCCATGTTATTACGCTGTATCCATATAAATGGCCCACCCTGTATAAAAAAACGTGTCCTCTCCAGCTCAGCTCTTTTCTCAGCCTTTGGTACTTCTCGAGCTTCTCATGTTCCTTCTTCCTGATGTTGCCATCACTTGGTATCGATACATCTAGTCTGTCTTCCTCTGCTTGTCCACCACGATGTCCAGTTAGTTAGCCATCACCAGTTTTTCTGTCTGTATTTAGTCTCCCACAGGATCTCTGTCCACCCTGGGAGGCGTCTCCCATTTTAACCTCGGGACTTCCAGGCCATACTCAGCACAGATGTTTCTGAGTACTATGTCAGCCACTTGGTTATGGCGTTCCATGTATGGCCTGCCTGCTAGTATTTTCCAGATATATAAAACTTTGAAAACACATCAGGGTGGATATGTATACTGATGTGGAGTGGGTAATCTGCTGGGAACAAAAGGATGCCACATTATTTGGTTGAAATGAAATGATGAGCCTATAGAGGGCTGCATTCAAAGACACCCAGAAAATCAAAGTGAAAAAATGATGCAGGAGGGGAGACTATTTCGCAGAAACTTCACTGTAGCAATCAAAACGGTACGACTTGTGTTCATGCCTGACAACACTGAGGCATGCTCCTAATGATGGTGTCCTGGGGCATCTCCTCCCAGACCTCGGGGTGGTCTCATTGCTGGCCCTCTACTGCAGCAGGTGTTAATGTCATTATCACCAAAGCAGCTGAACCTGATTAGCAACCCCCTCTGCTTCTTAACTGACCAGATCAATAGCCCAGGAGTTTAACTGACTTGATGCTGTACTCTGATTAAATTGTCCTTTTCATTTTCGTGAACAGTTTGTATTAATTCCTTCCTTTTTTTAACTCCTGCAAACCTTAAATTGCTGTTTAAAGTTTGGAAATTTACAGTAATTTAATCACTGATGCAATCTGGATGATATCACGTTTTCCAAGCACCAAACAAAGGCCACAAAGACATGGAGTGAAAGGCTGTGGCAACGAGCTTTGTCACACAGCAGAAGAAAACTCTTTTTGTATGTCCTTTTTACGATAGACAACATATTTTATATTCACTGGGAACTAATGCACAGCATGGATTAATGAAAAATATCAAATACTGTAATACATTAACTTTTACCAAATGTAAATAAGTAACACCTTACTGGTAAAAAGCAACAAGTAAGGTCTAATAAATGTCCTTTTTTCCAGGCGTCATTATCTTGTCTGTTGGGGTTCAGGTGAGTCAGCATACACAGTATGAAAACAGAGTGACTGACAGGAAAACTAAAAACTGAATGAAACTTGGGGAATGGATGTGTAAACGATAAAAGCATGGTGAAGAGGTGGAAATAAAGAGAGCGAGGGAGGACACACACACAGAGGCAGTGCTTCTTAAACTAATGAGATATTGATCTCAGGGAGACACACCTCCTCAGGGCTTCTGGCTGACAGTCAGAAAAATGGGCCACCATTCATTACCCAGAGAGAGACAACACACATGCACTGAACGAGAGAGAGCCAAAGCAGTCATGGGTGCAGATAAAAATCTGAAGCCATTAAAAAGAAGTTGGAAACAAACTCGAAAGAGAGTTTAATAAAATCATAAAGAAAGAAGTTTTACTGCATAACAAACATGCAGTTTAAAGGAACTGTTTACATTTGATTTTCATATTTATGTTATTAAAAATATGTTTATTCAATTCTACTCTTTGAATCAATTTGTTATATGTTTGTTTATGTATGATTAGCTTATCTTATATGTATGCATTAGTATTTAAATAAAGCATTTCTCATCTTACATCCTCTTATCTTAAAATCTTACAGAATCTATTCTGAAATAATTTTATTTGGTCCAATTTGAATTTGGGGATGAAATGGATGAAGGTGTTGAAATTGTGCAACAAGCCTCTATTTCATATTGAGGTCTACAGATCTATGCATCTACTGCACACACACACACACACACACACACACACACACACACACACACACACACACGCATGCATAGTTTGTTCCTTCAGAAATGCAGCAGAGACAGAAACTGTTGCACTGTCCAGTACTTTCTCGTTGCTCTGCGATCAGAGATCACATCAGCAGTCTCTGTTGCATACTCACATTATTTAAATGTGTTTGTTTTCAGTGTAGTTAGCTGTGTGTAGGTATTGTTCCTAGGAGCGTGCTTGCATTTGACTGCATGCCTTCTTAAGCGCTCTCACAGTGGAAATACACTGGCACACAATAATTATAATACACCAGCAAAGTAAAAAAAACCAAAAAATGAAAATATTAACTAAATGAAATCGTTTTTAGGTGCAAAGAGCAGAGTTTCCAACTGGATCTCTAGCTGATTGAAAAAAAAATATGTACTATGAATAATGCATGTAGTGACTATGAAATTACAGCTTTAAGGTAATTTGTGTTTTGAGAGCTGAACATAATTGTTTTGGGACTACAAATTTCCCTTTGCCTTCAAGAAACCAACTGAACTAAGTGGAAAGCTGCTGGTAGAAAATAAGTCTGCGCCTTTCAAATACTGAGTATCTAAAGATACAGCGATCAGCGCTCTGTTTCTCCAGTTTTTTGCTTTCAGACTAACTTTATCTGCATTTGTCTGTGCGAACATCTGCCAGTTTAAAATAACGCAAGTTACAGAACAATAGAGAAATCCAACATGGGGGATAAGAGCAAATCCCAGATCAAAGGAAAAATGGGAATCTTGGAAAGCACCAGTCTTAAAGCAAACTCCAGATGTGACTCAACAAGGTCACTAATTCTAGCAGTATAGAAGTAAAACTGAAAGTATGAATGTGCTACTCAACTTTAGGGAACACTTGAGCACCACAGTGTAACACTAAACATCAAACTGTGATTTTGTCATGGTCCTGGGTCGTTGACCCAGTGTTTTGTGTTTCTTTTTGGTTTCATCTTGTGTTTGATGTTTATTCTGAATTTGTATTAGTTCTTTGGGTTTGGTTGCCGTGTTTATTATCCCTACCTGTGTCTTCCCTCTGTGCTCCGTTCGGGTCCCTGCGTTTTGTGTTGTAAAACAGTCAGTGTGTTTCCGGTTTTACTTTGTAGGTCTTGTTGTGTGTCCACCTTATTACTAAATTAGGCAGAGCACTCTGAATTGAATCAGGACATAAAGCACGGTCTTTATCTGGCTTTATTGAATACTGTCCATCTTACAACTAGCCACTTAACGGGGCTTCCAAGGTCATCACATTAAGACATAGCCATATCAATACATGACATCCCCCTTTTCCTTAGACTCAAACTTTAGTTGTAATAACTTTGATGTCTTTTTTTTTCCAACACTGAACATTCTTCTCGTCTTACTTTCTAACAAGTATATAATCTAACTGTCTCACCACACATGTACCTTTCTTTTTTCAATATATACATGTCGACATACACATATGAACTTGAAACTTGCCAACTTTAAGTTACCTCTTCACCTTAACATATTATAGTTCATTTCACCACAAAATCACGAAACCTCTCGGGTATCTTTTTAGCCCTCTGTGATCTACTTGGTCTCTCGGGCCCCTGGGAGCCCTCTTGTGGTGTTGGAGTGAAGGTGTCAGTCTTTGTGGGTGTTTCACCTTCCTCCCTTTCAGGTATTGTGTCATAGTCTCCTTCTCTGGTCTCATTCGTCTCGTATTTCTTCACATGTGTGGTATTCGGGTGATAGCGAGCTCCTGTTGGTGATTCAATAATGACTTGGTTTCCAGTTCTGCTTACAACTTTGTGTGGTGTTGCGTTGAATGGTGTTGTAAACTTGTCCACTTTGTCTTGTTGAACCAGCACTGTGTCTCCCGAGTCAACTTTTGAATACTCCGCTCCCCTTCGTTCATCAGCATAAATCTTTGATTTTCCTTTCTGTTCAGCGTCTCTGTCACGCATGTCCAACTCCGTTGTTTTTGCCTCACTGATGTTCGGTAACTTTCCTCTCATTTTGCGGTTGAACAGTAGTTCTGCTGGACTTTTGCCCGTGGTTGGATGTTCAATGCTGCGATACACTGTTACATATTTTCTTAGCTCTCGCTTCCAGTCAAGTCCTTCGGCTTGTGCGATCCTGATTCTTTTCATCAATGATGCATTTTGCCGTTCCACTTCCCCATTTGCTTGAGCCCATTTTGGTGTAGTTCTTATATGTTTGATTCCATTAGTTTCACAATATTCTCTTAACAGCTCAGATTTGAACTGTGGGCCGTTATCAGATTTGATGGTAACTGGTAGCCCATGTCTGCTAAATATACAGTCAACAGAGTCAATGACTTTTTCAGCAGTTGTAGATGACATTACATCATACTCATAGTACCGACTGTAGTAATCTATCAGTACAAGTATTGAGTGGTTCGAAGGTAGCGGTCCCAGTAAGTCTACCGCCACATCTCGCCATGGTCCATCCGGTAAAACTGTGTTTCTCAGTGGTTCAGGTGGATCTGGTCTGGCTACTATTTGACATCCGTGACAAGCTTTACAAAACTTTTCTGCAGCTTTGTCCATCCCTGACCACCAAACTTTTGTTCTGAGATGCTGTTTGGTTCCAACAATTCCTAAATGTCCTTCATGAGCTAGTGACAGTGCTTGAGCTCTGAGGTTTTCTGGCAATACAATGCGAGTTCCCCGCAAAACTATGTAGCCGATGACACACAGTTCATTTGCAATGGGTGCATATGTTTTGCATTTTTCAAAGTGTCCATTTTCAATAGCTCTTCGCACTTCTGTTAATTCTGAGTCTGTAGCAGAGGCTTCTTCAACCTCTCTTGTTGTGAGTGCTTTTGGAGTAGCATTAACTGCAACAAATCTCACATATTCTTCAGATTCATGCTTATGTGTCTCTTTTGACGTGGTGTCAGCCAGCAGTCTTGACAGTGAATCCGCAATGTTTTGTTTTCCCGCGATGTGCACTACTTTAAAGTCATATGGTTGCAGTCTGAGAACCCATCTTTCTATGCGTGCACAAGGTTTAGATTTCTGGCTGTATATGACCTCTAATGGCTTGTGGTCTGTGATGAGGTCAAACTTCCTGCCATACACATATGGATGTAGTCTCTCACATGCCCATACTAGTGCTAGGGCTTCTCTTTCTGTTTGAGAATATCTTCGCTCACAGTCTGTTAAACTCCGACTTACGTAGCACACTGGTACCTCTTCTCCGTTCTGTATTTGTATTAGCACTGTGCCCAAGCCTACAGGGCTTGCATCTGCTATGACTCTGGTTGGGGCTTCTTTGTCAAAATAGGCTAGGGTACCTGCTCTGGCTAACTCAGTCTTTAGTCTTTCAAATGCTTGCTTTTGTTCTGGCCCGAATGTAAACATAGTTTCTTTTCGAGTTAAACGTCTTAGTGGTTCAGAGAGTGTAGCAAACTGTGGTATGAACCTGCTACTGAAGCCTACCAGTCCAAGAAAGCTTCTCACCTCAGTAGCATTCTTCGGTTCTCGGGTTTCCACCACAGCTCTCACTCTTTCTTCAGTCGGGCCGATGCCTTTCTGTGTCAGCAGTATTCCCATGAATACGAGTCTGTCCATGTTGAACTGACACTTCTCTGAGTTTAGTGTCAGGCCACAGTCAGAGAGTCTCTTCATCACAGCATGCAGGCGTTTATCATGGGTTTCCTGGTCTGGCGCGTATATGATTACGTCATCTGAAATGTTCTCAACTCCTTCAATGCCAGCTAGTGCATTGGCAATCTCATGCTGATATTGCTCACTAGCTGATGAGACTCCAAATATTAGCCTTTTGTACCGGTATACTCCGTTGTGCACTGCAAATGTAGTTATCTCTCTTGACTCCGGGGTAAGCTCTAGCTGATGGTATCCCCACTTGAGATCGAGTTTGGTGAAGATTGCAGAGCCGTTTAGTCCTTGCAAGATTTCATCCACAGTGGGTATGGGGTATCTTTCCCTGATTATTGCCTCATTTGCTTTTCTCATGTCTAAGCACATTCTGATATCTTTGTCACATTTCTTTGGGAGTACCACTACAGGATTTACCCAAGGTGTAGGTCCTTCTACACGTTCTATAATGTCCATGTCGATTAGTTCATTGATCTTTTTCTCCACTGCATCCCTCAAATGATAAGGTATGCGCCTCAGTGGCTGTGCTACTGGTTTCACATTTGGATCAATGTACAGGCTGATCTGTTTGGTGTTTAGCTTTCCTACTCCTTTGAACACTTTTGGATACTTTTCTTTAAGAGTGTGCTTTAAATCTGTGACAGCCGCCACATTTTCACCTATTTTCAACACTTCTAACTTTATGGCAGTCTTTTCCCCCAGGAGTGGTTCACCATTACCTCTAATCACAATAAATTCAGCCTCTTCAGTCCTGTCACCAATCTTGATTTCACATCTGAATGCGCCTTTAACCGTGAGTGCCTGTGCTGAGGAATATGCATATAAATTCCTCTGCTCTTTGGGTACATATGAGTGACATTTTATCTTTTCAGCTTTTAGCTTTTCCCATATGTTTTCTCCCATCACATTACTTGTAGCTCCAGAGTCAACTAACATTTTCAACTCTATTCCCCCAACAGAAAAGGTAAGTTTCTCAGGTATATTATCATCATTTACAGTAAATGCATAATCATCTTGTTCAACAGCATTCACATTTTGTTTCTTTTGTCTTTTTGTACGACACATTTTTGAAAAGTGGTCCTTACCATTACACTTGTGACATGTTTGTCCTCGTGCTGGGCATTTGGGATCTTTGCCCATGTGGTGAGTATAACCACACCTGTAACACTGTCTTTCTGTTTTGTTATCATCTTTCATTTTTCCTTTTGGTCTGTTGTTCTTCTCTTTCTTTGCTGTAAAAATCCGGCTGACCGTGTCCTCTCCTTTCTTTTCCCCGGTGACGCTCATCGCCGCCATCTGCTCCTCCACACGTTCACAGTGTGAAGCCACCTCTAACGTGCGATTTAGAGTTAAGCCTGGACCCTCCTCAAGCAGCTTTCTCCGTACATATTCAGAAGTGCATTTACTCAGGATAGCGTCCCGTATCTGGTTATCATTGTCAGCTTGAAAGTCACAGTCTTTTGCAGCTCGCCTCAAACGTGTACAAAATTGTTGCACAGTCTCACCTGGTGTTTGGGACAATTTGTGGAAAGTTTGGCGTGCGTATGCTGCATTCACTTGAGGAACAAAGTAAGTGTTGAGCGCAGTCACCGCAGCGATGTAATCCTTTGCCTCTCCCGTCTGTGGTAGAGTGGAGAAGACGTCCTGCACGTCCTGTCCGGCCATGTGCAGTAGAAGAGCGCGTCTCCGCTGTCTGATCGCGTCTGTAGCATCATCCGTCAAAATAAGACCTTTCCCATCAGCAAACCACTCGAAGGATGTTAACAAGCGCGTCCATCTCGGTCCGAGCGTAGCTGGATCCGTGTAACAGGCGAACGGTTGAATACCCGACTTTTCCATGTTAGCCCACAAGTTTTTTGCTAACACCGTGCCGCCGCTGGGTCTACTTCGCACAAAAACAAATCCAGGTCCGTGTCATCCTCGTCGCCATTGTTGTGTGCCCACCTAATTACTAAATTAGGCAGAGCACTCTGAATTGAATCAGGACATAAAGCACGGTCTTTATCTGGCTTTATTGAACACTGTCCATCTTACAACTAGCCACTTAACGGGGCTTCCTTCGGACAACAACATCCGGTTCCAAGGTCATCACATTAAGACATAGCCATATCAATACATGACAGGTCTGCTTCTCGTTATGTCCATTAGTGTCAGCTGTGTCCACCCCTGTGTGTCATCTCCTCATTACCTGGTGTGTATTTATAGTGTGTGTTGGCTTCTGCTCGTCGTCACTGACCTTATAACCCAGGTTTGTGTGTTAGTTTCACCCAGTTTAGGTTTATGTTCAGTTCTGCCCTCACCTCTGTTACTTTCACTGTAAATAAACTTCCCCTCGCATTTCCACCACCAGCTATGTGGTCAGAAGATGAGGAGCCAGCGTCATTTTCCCCATCATCACTAGCCTCCTCTGTCATTTTCTCCGCCTCCTCCTCCCGCAAGAAACGGCGGATTCTGTGATTTCAGCACAGCCAGCTGTGGTGAGTGGTAAAGACCTTCTTTCTGCTTTCTAGGAACCACAAAGTGGTACTCCAGAGACTGAATCAAAAGTTTCTATGGACTCAGTATCTGATATCGCTGTCTCAGTTAATTCTGAAACAGCAAAATTAAAGACTGTGGTTTCAGAGACCAATTTTTCCAGTCCCAGGGATTTAAGGGGCTATCTTCATGCAACCTCTGAATCCAAGGATGCTTTAAAAGAAACGGTGATTACTAACTCTAGGATTCGATATGCTAGCCCTGTTTTTTTAGGGACTGAGACCCCCTCCAGGGCCTCCCCAGAGGCTGAGGCAGGAGGTTAAGGAGTCAGGGCAGTTTGTTCAGGAACAACCACCTTTCCCACTGTTAGCACAGCCGTTAGCTCTGTCTCCAGTGTCAGCTGCTCACTTGCTCTTAGCTCAGTTACCAGCTCAGGTTGCAGGTCAGCTATTAGCTCCACCACCTATTCAGCCATCACCTTCACCTACTCCTGTACAGCAAGCTATGTCTGTTCAACCCATAAAGGACAGTTCAACAACCTTTAGTTCTAAGCAAACCCGTAAAGACTGTTTTGGTCCCTCAAGAGCTGGCCCGTTTAGAAGCAGTTACTCTCTCCAGGGCCTCCCCAGAGACTGAGTTCCAACCCTCAGCTGACTCTGGACCCCTGGAGGCTGCAGAGCCGGCCGAGGACTTCACCCAGCTGTCACTGAGTGGGGTCAGTGCTCTGTGCAGCTGCAGCCTTCCTCATGTGTGCCAGAGGCCTACGTGCCTACTGGTTTTGTTTCATGCCTGCCAGAGGCCCGCATGCCTGCTGGTTCGGCTTTGTGTTTGCCAGAGACCTCCGTGCCTGCTGGTTCAGCCATGTGTGTGCCGGGGGCCCCTGTGCCCGCTGGTTCTGTGACTATTTTCGCTGGGAGGTCCGAGGAGCCCGTCCGGCCATCACCGTCACCTGCTGCGCCACCCTCATCCTCGCCTGCTGCGCCACCCTCATCCTCGCCTGCAGCGCCACCCTCATCCACGCGTGCAGCGCCGTCATCATCCACGCCTGCAGCAGCACCTTCATCCATGCCTGCAGCAGCAGCTGGTACTGCAACAGCAGTACCAGGCCCTCCAAGAGGGCTGGGCAACGGACTAGTGAACTGGCGACCTCCGGGCCATTCCCCTAAGCCGTCTCCTCGTGGCCACTGCCTTCAGCATGGCCGACCCCCTAAACTGTTTTGCTCTGGGCTCCTGTGCTGGAATCCTCCGGGCCGGCCACCAGAACTGAGTGCACTGTTAGGCCGGCCCTCTGACCTGTGTTTTGGACTCTGTTTCTCAAGCCCCAGTCTGTGTTTTGGTGACCATTTTGTTTGGGATTCTGGGGTTTCTGTTTTGGTCCTGGTCCGGGTCCTCTGTCCTAGACCCCCGCCACCCACCCAGGTCTGGTGGTGTTTTTTATTTTTTTGAGGCTGTCAGGAGCCAGCCCTTTATTCTACCACACGACTGCTGCCCCAGCCGTGACAGATTTACTGCTGTCAATCTGTTTCACCTGCTTTGGTCCAAATGAATGAAAGTGCTGCACTGCAAAGGCAACAACAAGACAACTCTCCAAAAAGAAACGGGGCAGCAGGCAGCAGACACAAACCATTGAACAATGGTTCACCCCAGTATCTCCAGACTGTGTCATGCCTGTCACATGTGCTCAAACCTGCAGTCAAACAGGTGCCACTGAAGGACCTGCAAACTCTGCTGTTCTCAGTCGAATGCCAATCAATTTACAAGGTGCTGAGGTGTAGGCACTAAAGGATGTCAGACTATCATGCCTGTTTTTTTTAATGATGTTTAGTAAGAGATAAGCACAGGAGAAGCCTGGTGATGGTCATTCTTTAGCAGTGCTCCTCTTGTTCCTTCTGTACAAAGGAGCAGATCCTGGTCCTGGTGCTGTCCTCCCAGCCGGCACATATGAAAGTGCCATTGTTTACAGTAAATGGCACATCCTACCTAAGCACTGTTGCTAACCATGCCCCTCATTTAATCACATCAGAGTACCCATGACTCTGTACCAGATGACTCTGTTATTGTCAGCTTACTGAAAGAGGGTGAAATTAACCACGGTCCAGTCATTGATGACTTTGTTCAGTGGTGTGAGGAGTCTTATCTCCAGCTGAACATATCTAAGACAAAAGATATGGTGATTGATTTTAGGAAACAACAAAATGGGCACGGAGTCACTTTAATTAAAGGTCAGAAAATAGAGCAAGTACATTCATATAAATATCTTGGGACCATAATAAATGAAAAACTGAACTTTGATCAAAATTGCAAATCAGTTTGTAAAAAGGGTCACCAGCACCTTTATTGTCTTAGGAAACTTGTTCACTTCCACATTGACCAAAAAATTTTAACTTTGTTTTATCGTTCTTTTATTGAGTCTGTTTTATCCTTTTGTTTGGTGGCATGGTTTGGTCAGACCTCTGTCACAGAGAAAAACTCTCTAAATCAGATAGTGAGATGGTCCAGTCGTCTGATAGGTGAGCCACAGTCTTGTTTAGCCTCCCTGTACTCTAAGCAGGTACAGAGGATGGCTTTATCAATCCTTAAAAATGGTTCCCATCCTCTAAGGGGTGAATTTCAGCTTCTTCCCTCAGGACGGAGGTTTCTATTTCCGAGATGTAGGACAAAGCGTTATAAAAATAGCTTTGTCCCCGTTGCTGTCACTGAATTAAATAAGAACTGTTTTTGATTCGAAATATCAAAACTACTATATATGTGCCACAGTGAGTTTTATATATTTACTAGGTATGTGTGTTTTTAAAGGGATGCCAAATGCTGTCATTTTTCTGTAAAGCAAATTTACCTTGCCTTTGGGTATAAATAAAGTTACCTTGACCTTGACCTTGACCATGATGGGTACTCTATGCTTTGTCATGAAAATGTAGCTCTGACCCAGTACTGGCTACGTGGTCCCAATTAATCCAGATTAGGTCCAGCTTGCTTGCTGAATCCAGTTTTGCCAACAAACTGTCTCAGTTATTTGATGTGAACTGTGTGACATGGTGCCCACTTGGTACAAGGGTCCAAACAATGCCAATAAAATCCTCTGCACACCATGATCCTACACATCCCTGAATCACTGATGCACAGATCCAGTGCATGGTTGTTTTAAGTCTGACTCTAACCACAGTTAGAGTCCTCATAGGTATGACTTTCAGCTATGGTCATTGATTGACACTAGCCTTTAAGCTAGCCTTTCTCCATGACTCCTGCCACCTGTCTGTCCTCCTCTTCCCTTCACTCTCTCTCGCTCGCCACATCTGTTTAGCCTCTTGATTGCCAGCACAGTCTCGGGGGAGGGCACTTATCTCAGCTGCTGTTGTCCATGGACCTGGCTTGTTATCCCCACAGCACCTATTGCAAAACACTCATGCTCGGTCAATAGCCCTACTCTATGAGCTAATACAATCAACAGACTCTCAATAGTCGTGCTATTAAGATGTGGAATAGCAATAGCAAGCCAGTTCAAGATACTGCACACTGTTTAAGAAGGAGGGGGAGACAGGAAACACCTGGTGAAATCAATGGCCTCTTTTGGGGCTTCTTGTAAATTTTTACCTCATTATGGAGGAGAAAGCAGTGGGAAAGGATGGTGGGGTTTGTGGAGACTAGAAGAGAAACACATTGTACTCAGGCTTTATGATCCAAGAAGTAATCTCTTTGTTTGAGAAAAACAATGAACGTGAACCTTGCAGCTGCAGTATCGTGGGCATTGTGAAGTACAGATACTTTATGTTGCTCCTGCAATTGAAACAGCATGTGTCTTAACTGTAACTTGATTGTTGGGTTATCTTACTAATAAGCCATTGAGATAGCAGTTGTTTCCAACATTTCTGTAACACGTGGTCATGTTGTATGGACTGCATTTGCAGCCTTGTGCATAAAGCTAAACTCCTGATGCTTGACTGTGTCTGCTAGCCTGGTGTATCTGCAAGATCAATATTCAGACTAAGCTCTCTGTCATTTTGTTGTGATGTAGCTTTGTCTTGTGTGGCTTCATGTTGGTGTGTCCAGTCACAACAAAGAAGGGAGACACACTTGGTTTAACTGACATGTGGATAATGTTTGGAATTTACAAATAATGTCTCTTTCTATTGGTACTTGTAGTACATATAGCATGCTAGTATCTTTGGACAGCAGGTTGTGTGAACTGGAGACCCAGACCAGCTTTGCACTGCTGAAAATAATCCTGTAACTAGCCAAACCCCGGCAGGCCAACGTAGCTTAGTCCCGGTTATTTGCCCCTCAGCAGGCCAGCATAGGCCTAAACTGAAGCCCCTGGTACACCGCCAACCTGTTCATGTTTGGAATTGATTTCCTCCACTCTGTGACATGTTTAAAACCTGGAAAGTCTATTCTTAGAAACAGTGTTGGACTGTAGTTTTCTCTGGCCCCCTCCCCAGTCAGAGCAGTAGTGTCATCCGCATGTTCTCCTTTATCCGCTGGGGTTCTAAGTGGTGTCCCAAAAATGACGTTGGCTTCACACATAATTGGGAAGGTTTCTTGTTAGGAAAGATGCCATCTATTGCATTTTGGATAGAGGAGCTCTCATTTCTAGAAATCTGGCCAAATTTAATACCAAAATGTTACTATACAGATTTGGGACCAAGAAGCAAAGCTTATATTCAAGATTCACGAATCAAAGCGTTTATTGTCATGTAGGCAAGGCAAGGCAAGGCAAGTTTATTTGTATAGCACAATTCAACAACAAGGTGATTCAAAGTGCTTTACAGAGACATTAGAAACAAAAACAAATAAAAAGCATGTATGCGAAGAAAAAGCATTTCTTTCTCTGCTGTCCACACGCAGATGCTGGTTAATATGTACAAATAGATAAAATACAAATAGCAGGAATAAATAAGTGGAGACAAAAATTGAAGTGTTAAATAAATTTATTCAAGATGGCGCCAGTGTGCTACTTGCCGTCTGGATCTGCTTGTATTTGTAAACGAGCTATGAGCTTAATATGCTGCTTTGATATGTGAGATGACCTGATGTGCAAAAATTATTATTACTGTTAAATGTCTTCTTGGTAAATAATAAATGGTAATTATACAGCCCCGTTCTCCTCAGCTGAGCACTCAGAGTGCTTTCAGTTTTAACCAGATCAACCTACGATCTTATTTAAATAAATAAATTAAATTGAATAAATGAATGAATGACTTTTCAGTTAGTTGTAAGTAGACAGGAAGATCCTTTACGATTTCCAGGGGTCCAGCACCCTCAGCACCCCTACGGTACTTCCCACAGCCTTGGAGAAGAAGAAGAGAAAATAGTGTGGTGGTGGATATTTATGTATGCAAAGCCTGCTGATTTGGAAAAAGGCAAAGAGAATACAGACAACTAACCCCAAAGAAACAGCTGAGTTTAAAGTAAGGGGCAGGGGAAGAAGGTCTAAGGCACCATGTGCCACACTGCTCAGTCGTTACAGAGACACAGAGATGCTTAGTCAGTGGTTTTTAGTGTTTTATTGTTCTAGTGACTGAAGTTGTGATTTTTTTGTTCATTGGATTTTTGGAGTCATGTTCTTTTTTCTGTAACATTGTAGTATAACACAATTCTTTGTTCTTGTACTGAGCCTCTCTGTCCTCTTGTTACTTTTTTTAACTCTCATGTTTGGTTAATATTTATCAGCATGAATAGGAGGCGCCTCGATGGTTGTGGCTCGGTACGTCTGTGCTCCTTTGTCTCTGACCCTGTTTACGAGCATGTACTCTGTCTGTGCACGTGTTTATTTCCTTTTTCCCTTTCCCTTTAGTTCTTTTTTTTTAATCTTAGTTTTGTTTTCATTTTTTGTGTTTTTTCCGTCAGTCATCAAAGCTCTGTTCTAGTTCATTCTTTGAGTTTGTCGGGTCTGTATTTGGTTCTCAGTCCTGCTTCAACTTTGGTGGTTCAACTCTTCTCTCTCACAAACACACACACATGTACACAACCTAGAAACTGTACCAGTCCTCCCTGTCTTCAGGGGCCCTGCACCAGTAGAACAATAGTTTTGCCCTACAGAGTGCCTGTATGAAATATAACCCCATTCTCCTGGCCAAGACCCTGTGGTTTTGTGATAAATCGCTCTCAGAGTTGTTATATACAAGAGGAAAACATGCATAACCAAGATCTAGGCAAAGCACATAGCTCTGCTGTTTTCAGCCCTATGCAGGAGTAAGAAAGATTATTTTCCATAAAACTTTATATGAGAGCGCAGCTTCATCTGATCAAGGTTTATAGATAATTAACTCAGAGGTAATGATGCACCAGTTTGGCTTTTATTATTTTTTTCTTGTCTTTATCCAAAGATGATCTGTTGTGGGGTTTTTTTACAATGGTTTCTTCTAAAGTCACATTGTCTTAAATCTTAACCGAGAGGTTTCCTGCTTTGTTGGTTTTTTCTCATAGACTTTATTCTGTGAATAAACTCACGATGCCTCCTACTTGCTGTCTGAAAACAGCACCTCGACTGGTGTTCCTGTCTTCTGTCCTGCTGGTTGACAGAAGCCGTTTCTTTTTTCATTGAACAGAACAAATTCCCAACACAAACAGCTCCTCCTTCACTTTTATCCCACTGAAGTCAAAGCAGCATTGTAGCTTTCCCAGCTTTGAACTGTAGTTTTTTTATTTGATTCTTTCTCCTCCCGTCTCACACACATACACCCCCACATGAGTCTCTGTATCCCACAGAGTTTATGCACAATTAGCCTGGTGGGAGAGATGGATAGCACAAGTGGTGAAGGTGACGAAGGGAAGAAAGTAAGAAAGAGGAGGAGTCTGGGGAAAGAGAGAGGGGTGTGTGGAGTGCAAAAGACAAGGAAAAGGATAAGAAGGAAGAGCCATGTCACTTTGTGCACACTCCAGAACATAAATAGTAAATACTTGTGTCAGCTACACACACGCGCAGACGTTCACCAGTACAAAAGCAAAATAGTGCCTCTTCTTGCTATTTTGCTCTCTGTCTCTGAATTTTTGACCGTTCTTCCCAAAGCATCAGACACTGATGCATGACAAGTCCTTGTTTGCAGTCTCCGCTCTAATGCACCCCAAAGCTGTTCTCTAAAGTTGGTCACACCATAATTCCCCTCCCCACACTGAATACACTGGACAGACGAGGACAGTCTGGCAGACCAAAACCCAGACTTGTCCATCGGACTGCCAGACAGAGAAGCGTGATTTGTAACTCCAGAGAAAACATCTCTGCTGCTCTAGAGTCCAGTGGTGGCGTGCTGCATCCCAGTCGACAAGCTAAAGCTACATGAACAATCAACAGTCAGCCTAAGAACAGTTAAGAGCTTTGAGGAAATAGTTTTTGTTTAACGCTGCAGCATTGCGACCTTTATTAGAAATGGAACAGAGATTACAGATCCTTCAGCTCGCTCCAGTTTGTCGTACAGTCACGAGAGAGAGCTACTCAGAGTTGCTAGAAGGATAGTTTGAAGTATGACGTTCCTAAACATTACATTCAATAAAACAGAGACTTCAAAGTCTTTCGCTTCTTTTTGAACAGCTGTTCCAGGCATATTAGCAAGTGACCATTTAGATGAAAATAATTAGCCCCAAATTTCTCTCAGAGGCATCCAAAGAATGAAACAATGCTCACTTCCCGCATTTTTCCTCTGTGGACCTTTATCTTTTTATGGACTTTTATAAATCTCTCACTCTTATACTCAGGGGTCAAACTATGACAGACAAGGAGGTTCTGTGGGGAAATGTCATGGTGTAAGAGGAAAATTAGATATTTCATTTCTAACCTTGAGAGACGTTTTCATTAATTTGTCCTCACTACAACAATCATTCCTTAAACGCTCCCTTTATGTTCTTTATATTGTTTGTTAACTTTAATGTTTTGCCATATTAATTAATGAATTCTCTCAACGATGTTCATTCAACAGGAAGCAGGACTGAGGGACATCAGTGTGAACAGTTTGTTTCCAGGCGGATGGTCACGTTTCTGTTACAGAACTAGCTTTTCTTTCTTCTGTCACACTAAACGCTTTTTTCTGCTTTAATCTTTCTAAATATTTTCTCCTTTCCTCCCATGTCCTGTGTCCCCTTATCACACAGTCACAGGTATAAAGATCATTCACATTTGGGATGTTTAGACTGTGCCAAAGGATTTAGCGTCGCTCATCATTCGTGAACATATCATAAGTGGTGTTGTGCAGTTCTCCATAATCCATTCGTCCTCCTCAGCAGTACATTAACCCTTTAAGACCTACCATAGGACCAAGTCCGCCAGAGCTTATATTATATTTTTACATGCTGTGGAGCCATTGTTGGGAGCATTTCAGGTTGCTATACATCAATACAACTATTATAGACCAAATTGTAATAATATGCCTGCATTAAGTGCATAGTAATTACATAAATTGCAAAAAAGTGCAATAAACTACAAAAAAATAGAAAATTGTTTTTGTTTTTTTAACATATATTTCTAGTTAGAGAAATTTAAAAGGCTTATCCCTCAAAACTGTAAATACAAAAAAAGTTGCACAAAATAGTTTCCCATCACAGGAAATTTATTTTAAGTATCTTTATAGTTTTATTTTTGAAATACACCAATTTTTATACGCTGCAGGAAAAACAAAAATAAATATTATGATGCACATTTCCAAAAAACCAGCATGTGCATCAAAGGACTGAGCAGCTCCCTCTGCAGCTGGATCCTTAGCTTCCTGTCTGACAGACGCCAAGTGGTCAGACTGGGCAGCATCACCTCATCCCCCATCACACTGAACACTGGTGCTTCACAGGGGTGTGTACTGAGCCCTCTCCTGTACTCACTCTATACCTACGACTGCACAGCCACTAACAACTCCAACATCATTGTGAAGTTTGCGGACGACACTACAGTGGTGGGTCTTATCACCAACAGTGATGAGACAGCTTACAGGGAGGAGGTCAGCGCCCTGACCCACTGGTGTCAAGACAACCATCTCACCCTCAACGTCGCAAAGACAAAGGAGTTGATAGTGGACTTCCGGAGGTGCAGAGAAGTACACACCCCCATCACCATCAACGGCGCTGCTGTGGAGAGAGTGAGCAGCTTCCGGTTCCTTGGGGTACACCTGGCTGAGGATCTTACGTGGTCAGTACACACAAACAAAACAGGAGACTGAAAAGATTCGGCATGAGCCCCCGCATCCTCAGGACCTTCTATCACTGTGCCATTGAGAGCATCCTCACTGGATGCATCACCACCTGGTATGGCAACAGCACCGCCTACAACTGCAAAGCTCTCCAGCGAGTAGTGCGGTGCTCTGAACGGATAATTGGAGGTGAGCTTCCCTCCCTCCAAGACATCTACAGGAAGCGGTGCCTGAGGAAAGCGGGGAGGATCATCAAGGACTCCAGTCACCCCAGCCATAAACTGTTCAGACTACTTCCATCAGGAAGGAGGTTCTGCAGCATCCGGTCCCGTACCAGCAGACTGAGAGACAGCTTTTTCCATCAGGCCATCAGACTGCTGAACACGTCATAGACACCTCAGCTTCACTACTGGAACTTTAACATTATGCACTCCATACTGTACAGTAATGCCACTGTTTTGCACATGTCTCAACTCTGTATATTTTATATATTTTATTTATTGTTTACTCGATTTAATTTGTAAAATATGTATACACACACACACACGTAGAAAAATATTTAGTATACACATCCAGAAATGCATATACTATTATATATTGTACATATATTTATTAGTTTCAGATGTAGCCATTCTTGTATTTTGCTTGTTTACATTATTGTATTTTGCACAACTCTGTTGCTTGTGTAGCTCGCACACAAGAATTTCACTCACATGTGCTGTACCAATGTACCTGCACATGTGATGTGACAATAAAAGTGATTTGATTTGATTTGATTTGAAATAAACTATTTCCAGCAGTGCAATATGAGTCCTAAACATCCCAATAACAATAAAGAAAGTCATAACATCAAACATAACTTGTAAAAACACCAGTATAAGGCCCTGAAGGCAAAAAACTACATTTCCGTAAAATGACACCACTTCCGGTTTCGGGCAGGTCATGGCGGACATGCGATAGTTCCCGCTGATGGACGTAGGAAGTGTTACAAACAGCTGACTGGATCGGCGAAGCCTGTTTCTGGAACATTATGTTTTTGTTGCTGCAAGCGCTTTTTATGCAGTTTTTGCAAAGCTATATGTGGAAGGAAACCGTGACCTAGGACAAGCTGATGGCATAAGATGTAAGTACAACTCCTCCGGTTTCATATGCAAAAAAATCATTGTCCTAGCTTACATGGTTGCAGTGCTACCGGGATTTAAAAATAGTTATGCAAAACAGAGCGTCCCCGCTCCGACTCCAGTGATTGATGGAGTGATTGTGATTCAATCAGTCACTGGAGCCTGTCTGGGGAGGTAGATTACATCCAGTGTTTTTAACTTATTTGCATGTGCCACAACTATAAGTTCAAGTCACTGTCCTTCTAGTGCAAGTCCCAGGTCTGAATAAATAGTGTGGAGGTGACTGATTAGGGGAGAGAGCTGGCTTACACGATGGAGAGAAGGAAGGTTTATTGTGTGTGCTGGAGAGCAGGTGGAAGGGAAGCAAGACCAGGAGCATCAGATGGATTCAAACTGTTCCACCATGGAGTAGGAGTGCTGTGGAGGGGAAGAGTGCCAGACAGGATCAGGAGTTTGAAGCTGGAACGGGGAGGAGTGATGTTGAATCTTCATCGTATGTATTCCTCTCAGACGGATATCAGAACAAAGAATAAGTAAGCTGGATAAGATGGTAGAGAGTTTGCCTAAGGTGATTAGAGCATACTGCGATGGGCACACAGCAAAATCTCCAGTGTTAATTTAACACTGGAGATTTTGCTGTGCACCAAGAGAGGAACTGTGGTACTGCAAGAGGAAGTCAGGAGGGGCAGAGGAGTGTGTGAGGATGCTGCAGGATACGTATGAGGACAAAGAAGTGTGTTTGGAGACTGTAGCTCTGACAAAAAGACAGGAGGCCAAGCTGAACATGTTCAGGTTTTTACTGTGAGTGAGCAGGATGGACAATATTAGAAAGGTCCATCAGAGGGACAGCTCAGGCTCAGCAATTTGGAAACAAAGTTCGAGAGACAAGGCTGAGAGGAACTGGACATGTGGACGAGGGATGGTAGTGACCATAAGAATGAGATTGCAGATACAAGAAAGAGGTGGCTGTAGCTCAGGAGGTAGAGCAGGTCATCTTCCGATTGGAAGGTTGGTGGTTTGATCCCAGTCTGCATGCTAAATATCCTTGGGCAAGATGCTAAATGACCTGCATTCGTATAGCGCTTTGCTAGTCCCTAAGGACCCCAAAGCGCTTTACACATCCACCCATTCACACACACATTCACACACTGGTGATGGCAGCTACATTGTCGCCACAGCCACCCTGGGGCGCACTGACAGAGGCGAGGCTGCTGGACACCCTCTGACCACCACCAGTAGGCAACGGGTGAAGTGTGTTGCCCAAGGACACAATGACCGAGACTGTCCAAGCCAGGGCTCGAACCGGCAACCTTCCAATTACAAGGCGAACTCCCAACTCTTGAGCCATGATCGCCCCGGGAGGAGACCCGGGGACAGACCCAGGTCACAATGGAGGGATCATATCTCTTGGCTGGCCTTTGGTGTTCCCATGGACAAGCTAGCAGCCTTACCAAAAGCAGGGCCTTTCTGCTAAGGCTGCTGCCCCCACAACCTGGCCCCAGATAATCGGAAGAAGATGGATAAAGTATAAAGTTGGTCTAAGCATCATCAGCTTAACATCAAAATAATCTCTGCTGCCCTTTATGTAACCTAACTCTGACCATGAGCAGCACAGCTACTGAGCACCAGCCACACACTGTCCGTTACTTTGAATCCATCACAGATAAACAAACTAACCTGCAGAGGATTTTCATGCAGCCTCTAAATAACACACTACTCTACCTCAGTTTGTTTTGCAGTATGTTTTACAACATGAACAAATATAATGTAACATGTACAGACCCATCTAATTTTAAAAAAAGAAGCCTTACGTGTAAACTTTCAATTTCCACTTTATCAAACTGAGCAGTCCTTAACTTTAACTCTAAGCTCTCTTCTTCCTCTCCTGTTCTTTCCTATTAATTTCTGTGTGGATAACACCGTACCTACCAGGACTGTACGGTGTTTCTCCAACAACAAACCTTGGATTACCCCAGCAATTAAAGCTGTCCTCAAGCAGAAGAGGAGGGCCTTCAAATCCAAAGACAAAGAGGAGTTGAAAAGGGTGCAGAGAGAGTTGAGGTGACTGATAAAGAATGGGAAGGACAGCTACAGGCAGAAGATGGAGAACCAGCTTCAGCAAAACAACGTTGGTGAAGTCTGGAGAGGCCTCAGAACCATCTCAGGCCACAAACAGCAGAACTCTCTGCCTGGGAGGGATGTGAGGTGGGCAAATGAACTGAATCATTTCTTCAACAGATTTGATTCAACCATGAGACAGTCTACAACATCGGCTGCAGACTCACCCACCCCCACTGCTGCTGTTCCACCTCTGACACCTCAGACACTTCACACCTCCTCTATTCACCCTGCTCACTCCTCCCCACCCCCGACAACAGCATCCAATACACACTCAACACAAGGCTCCAGCCTGTCTCTCTCAACCACCCAGGTTAGGAGGGAACTGAGGAGGATTAATGGCAAGAAGGCAGCGGGCCCAGATGGCATCAGCTCGAGGGTCGTCAGGTCCTGCGTGGACCAACTGTGTGGGGTGATGGAGCACCTCTTCAACCTGAGCCTGAGGTTGGGAAGAGTCCCACAGCTCTGGAAAACCTGTTGTACCAGTGCCAAAGACTTCACGCCCCAAGGACCTCAACAGCTACAGGCCGGTGGCTCTGACATCCCACCTGATGAAGACCCTGGAGCGGTTGGTCCTGGCTCAGCTTCGGCGCCTAACAAGCTCATCACTGGACCCACTTCAGTTTGCCTACCAGCCTGGCATTGGAGCGGATGATGCCGTCATTCACCTCCTACATCGTTCCCTCGCTCACCTGGAGACCGCTGGAAGCACTGTTAGAATCATGTTCTTTGATTTCTCCAGTGCCTTCAACACTATTCTTCCCTCGGTTCTGAAGGACAAGCTGGAGAACTCTGGAGTGGACCATCACCTCACTACCTGGATTTTGGACTACCTCACCGACCGACCACAGTATGTGAGGACTCAGGGCTGTGTGTCGGACAGGGTCGTCTGCAGTACGGGGGCCCCACAGGGAACGGTTCTGGCTCCGTTCCTCTTCACCATCTACACTGCAGACTTCTCCCACAATTCCACCCAGTGCTTCCTGCAGAAGTTCTCTGATGACTCTGCAATAGTCGGCCTCATCACTGATGGGGACGACAAGGAGTACAGAGGACTGACTCAAGACTTTGTGGACTGGTGCCAGCTGAACTACCTCCAGATCAACGCCAGTAAAACCAAGGAGCTGGTGGTAGACTTCCGCAGGCACAAGCATTCTCCACTGCAACCACTGAACATCCAGGGTATGGACATTGAGGCTGTGGACAGCTACAGGTACCTTGGTGTTCATCTGAACAATAGACTGGACTGGACTCATAACTCAGACGCCCTCTACAGAAAAGGGCAGAGCAGGCTGTACCTGCTGCGGAGACTCAGGTCGTTTGGGGTGGAGGGCCCACTCCTGAAGACCTTCTATGACTCTGTGGTGGCTTCTGCTATCTTTTATGGTGTGGTCTGCTGGGGCGGCAGCATCTCTGCTGGGGACAGGAAGAGACTGAACAGGGTGATCCGAAGGGCCAGCTCTGTTCTAGGATGCCCTCTGGATCCAGTGGAGGTGGTGAGTGACAGGAGAACGGCGGCTAAGCTGTCATCCCTGATGGACAACATCTCCCACCCCATGCAGCAGACTGTGACAGCACTGAGCAGCTCCTTCAGTGGGAGACTGCGGCACCCACGGTGTGGGACGGAGAGATTTCGCAGGTCTTTCCTCCCCACTGCTGTCAGACTCCATAATAAAGACTTTAACTGATCAAGCACACACATCCATACATATGCAATAATACTAAGTGCAATAATCCTTTCTGTCATCGTTGTATTTTTACTCAGTTGTATATAGCATTCGTATTCTATTTTTATCTTATTGTATATTTTTATTCTATTTTATTCTACTGTATATAGTATTTTATTTTATTCTATTCTGTACAGCTGTGTACTGTATTTATTCTTATTGTATTCTAATTTTTGCGTCATAACTTTTGCACTGTCCACTTCCTGCTGTGACAAAACAAATTTCCCACGTGTGGGACTAATAAAGGTTATCTTATCTTATCTTATCTTCCTCTCCTTGTCAAATACAGCAGCTGGACCTTTAGCTGCGACACAAACAGTTTGTGTGTTTGTTGGTGTTTGTTGAGCTGATAGAAACGTTACATTTGAATTTACATGACACTAAAAACACATTATTCCCTTTATGTTCACTCCTCTTTTGTAGCTTCAGTACCCCAAGCGCAGCTTTTGGACACCTACACTCATTCTGGTGTTGTGGTCCAAAAAGAAGACTTTAAAAAAGTATGGTAAATATGATATGGAAATATATTACTACAAAAGATCATCACATATTATTAAAATGTGACAAAATAACATCTGAAAAAGTATTGTGCATGCATTATGAACGCTACACGTTATTCCACAATTGATAACAATTTTCTCCATACAAGCTAAAATAAAACAAAACAACAAAAACGTTTCTGATTAGAGAAACCCAGACCTCCCTTTACGCAGCTTCTTTCGATTAGCAGCAGAAGTGACAGATCTACTCTTAGCCCAAATGACTGAACTCCTCCACCTTTCCCTAAGAGAGAGCCCATCCACCCTGTGGAGAAAGCTCATTTTCACTGCTTGTATCTGCAGTCTCATTCCTTCAAAATAACTAATAATAAACCTTACAAAAAGATTGGATCTAGATTAACAGAGTTATGGGATTTGCCCAATGATCTCAGGGCTGCAGCTCTGTGGCAGCTGGTGACAGATGGCTGCAGAACATTTACCGGCATGGGCATCAATTCAAATGTTAACAATTAGATTAAATGACTAATATGTCTACCCTGAAAAGATTAAGCAGAAGCGAATGGATGGATGGATGGATGGACTAATATGTCTAGTACTGACTGGTGACCATAACTGCAATTAGTCATGTTGTCAACTAGTGGTGCAAATCCCTAGTCTTGACCTATCATGTCTATTTCCACCTTTTTTCTTTTAGTTATATATAACGGCAACATGTCACAGTTTAAGTTTTTTAGTTTTTAGAACATCAGATCATGTATTTAAAAAAAATGTTCTCCACCTTTCCTCTCCACTTCTCCACCTTATGTCACTTCTCCTTTGTCCCTCCCCAGCCATCTTCATCAGCAGGTTCTTTTTAATTGCATGTCATAATGAAATCTAATTTAATCTGGAGCAATCCAGCGCTGCCTAATCAAATTAATATGGTCCTCCTTTTATTTTCAGTTATCTCTCCTCCAGGCATCAGCTAGCTTTCTCAGATCTTCCTTCAGCCACAAGCCAAAGACAAGAAACAGATGTCACTTTCCCTCTCTCTCTCTCTCTCTGTTACACACACACACACACACACACACACACACACACACACACACACACACATTTTATCCTACATGGATGAAGAGAGTGATGATTTGGGAAGATAGGAAAACCAAAATAGTGTCCGTATAAGGAAATGTACCTGGAAGATCTTTCTATTGTAAGGTAAACAGCCCACAGCATTAGAGGGGGTAACCCCAACAATCACATGATCCCCTTCCCACATACCAGACAGTTCTGGCCCGGATCTGGTATCAAGCCGACACTGCTGGCTGACTTCTGGCGATGGTAAGTGGTATTTCACCCAGATATGGGCCTTGCCTGGCATAGATGGCACTGTTTATGTGATGGCATGCCATATCTGGACCCATTATGGTTTGGTTTATGTGGCCCAGGTTCATAGAAAACAGGTCCTCCCCAGTCCCGCATCAAGCCGGCACTTCTGACTGCCTGGTGTCATGGCAGGATGTATGTCAAGTAAGTAAGTAAACTGGTCCCATGTGTGGGCCACCTTTGGCAAACCTGATCTGGGCCACCGAAGGGACGTCATTCTTTGCGATATGTGGGCCATGTGTAAGCACATTGTGTGTGCCAGATCCGGGCCATACCAATTTTGCTATGTGGCTATGAGTGATCACTATGGGGATGAAGAAGTCCCTTTAAAAGGAGCAGACTTCAAGCAGAACTAGGCTCAGGGCATGGCAGACATCTGCTGATACCAACTGGGGACATGAGCTGAAAGATAAAATTTAACTCAACTTAATTTAGTTTTATTTATACAGCACCACATCAACAGTTGCCACAAGGCTCTTTATATTGTAAGGTAAATACCTACAATAATACAGAAGCAACCCCAACAATCATTCTACCCCTATGAGCAGCACTTTGGCGACAGTGGGAAGGAAAAACTCCCTTTTAACAGGAAGAAACCTCCAACAGAACCAGGCTCAGGGAGGGGCGGGGCCATCTGCTGTGATTGGTTGGGGTGAGAGAAGGAAGACAGGATAAAGACATGCTGTGGAAGAGAGACAGAGATTAATATGTCATGTTTCTGGGTCATTTGACCCTGTGTTTTCAGTTCCTGTGTTTGTGTTCTCTTTTGTGTTTTAGGTTCATTACTGGTCTTAAGTTTAGTCTAGTTTGAGTTTCTTCGTCCCCATACAGCTCATGACATAATAACTCATAAATAAATGCAGAGTGCTGCCTGAGCCAGTTTTAACTTTACGCTTTATCAAAAGGAGTGTGTGTGTGTGTGTCTGTGTGTGTGTGTTTCATGTCTTCTTTTCAGTAACTTCCTGTTAGAGTTTAAAGATTATTTCCTTGTGTGGCTTATTTTGCCCTTTTTCTCTTTTCCTGTCTGTGTTTCTTGTCAGATGGAGTTCAGTTGGTCCGTCTTTAGCCTGCGTGGCTTCCCACAGGCTTTGTCAGTTTTTTGTTTTGTTCCTTTTGTAGCCTCCTTCCTCTTTACCCTTTTGAGCTTCTTACCATATGATTCAAGCTTCAATAGGCTGAGACCAGGCTCAGGAGAAAGACCTTATAGTGTGCTAGTCCATAAGACATATTAAAGGTGCTCTGTGTGTGTTGCACTCAGGAGCTTAGAAGATGCATGGATTTTATTAGCCTCCGACAATAACTGTCACCCAGCATTTCATATTCAAAGTAATGTGTATAATTACAGTTTTACGAGCAGTCTCTGAATACATTTAGACAGCAATTTTATGTCTCTGTGTGATGCTGTTTCACAGATTATCAATAGTTAATATGCTCTCTGTCTTCCTATAGATACCCAGAAGGAGCAAAACCAGAGGAGGAGAGAGAGTGATAGAAATACAAGAGTTCATTTTCCCCATAGATGATCAACCATGGCAGCTTATTCTAACTTTAACCGTTCAGCCTGTACTTCATTAGGTCAGGAATAATCATTATGGTGTTTGTTAAAGGAAGCTGATGAAACGTAGGCCACTGCATTGTACTCTGTAACAAATGGCTTATTACTGCAATATTCAATGAGAACAAGAGGGCCTAGAGCTGAGAATCATCAGCCCATTCTCAGGATGTCAGATTGTTTGACATCCTATATTGTTTATATAAAAATATATAAAACTGAAGCCATACCAGCTCAGCTCGGACATCGCCCAGATTAACAAGGTCCACGTCATGTGTTGAGGAACCAGGACGCACTGATGAGAAGAGCGCTACAGGAACAAGAAGGCATCGGTGGGCAAGAGATGAAAATAAGCCACTGTTGGAATGTTGCTATGCAAGTAGCCCCAGCGGAAGTGGTTACATGAATATGATTAAAGACCTATGGAATCTTTGATTTCCAACATCCAGACTGACAGTGAAACAACTAGTAGCTCAGTGTTCCAACACGCGGAAGAAGGATCTGCTCTCACAGCTACAGACTGATGAATGAGACTGAATCTCATTCATGCGATGTGAATGGAGTACTATGGACAATACCTACAGCCACCATTACCGAGACTAACCAGCTGATGTACACCGCAGCAGCAGTGATCAGTGAGATGCTTGGCTACAAGAACACCATAAGGAGCAGTACCCTCCATGGACAAGGAGGCCAAAATCCAAGGCAGCACGGAGGGAGGTTAGCCAACTGTCAGAGCTGCAGAAAGGTGCAATGAAGAAGGTGCCTAAGAAGTACAGCAAGCTGTCCATACCTGAGGCCTTGGAAACTGCCAAGCAACAACTCACAGCCTTGGCCAGCCGCTTGAAGAGGTACACTAGAGAGATAGAAGGCAGGAGAATAAACCAGCTGTTCTCCACAGAACCAGCCAAGGTGTACTCTCAGTGGCAAGGGAACAATATGATAACAGCACCATCAAGGATGGAGACGGAACTATACTGGAAGAGCATATGGGAGAAGGACGCAACCCATAACAGCAACACTTATTGGCTAGTGGATCTAAGAGCAGACCACAGCAACTTCCCTGAACAGGGTCCAGCAACCATCACAGTGGCAGACATCCAAGAAAAGGTCTCCAGTATGAAGAGTTGGACAGCACCAGGCCCCGACATGGTTCACGCTAGGGCTGCTCGATTATGGCAAAAATGATAATCACGATTATTTTCACTGAAATTGAGATCTCGATTATTTGACGATATTTATTTAACCCTTTAAGACCTACTATAGAACCAAGTCCGCCAGAGCTTATATTATTTTTTACATGTTGTAGTACCATTTGTGGGAGCATTTGAAGTTGCTATACATCAATACAACTGTTATAGCCCATATTTTAATAATATGTATGCATTAAGTCCATAGTAACTACATTAATTGCAAACAAGTGCAATAAACTACAAAAAAATTGAAAATCGTTTTTGTTTTTTTTACATATATTTCTACTTGGAGAAATTTAAGAGGCTTACATGAGCGGGACACAGAAAGGAATTGGCAAGAATACCAGAGGCGCAAAACACCAGCTACTGGTAGACAGAACAATCAGCCGAGACTGCAAGACCAGACTGACCAACCTGTGCACTGCCTGGATTGATTACAAGAAGGCCTATGACTCAATGCCCCACAGCTGGATACTGGAATGCCTAGAATTGTACAAGATCAATGGGACCCTAAGAGCCTTCATCAGGAACTCAATGGGGATGTGGCGCACAACACTAGAGGCCAACTCCAAGCCCATAGCACAAGTCACCATCAAGTGCGGGATCTACCAAGGAGATGCTCTGTCCCCACTGCTGTTCTGCATAGGCCTGAACCCCCTCAGTGAGATCATTAACAAGACTGGCTACAGATACCGACTACGGAACGGAGCAGTTGTCAGCCACCTCCTGATTGTGGATGACATCAAGCTGTATGCCAAGAGTGAACGAGACATCGATTCACTGATCCACACTACCAGGCTATACAGCAATGACATTGGAATGTCGTTCGGACTGGAGAAGTGTAGTCGGATGGTAACAAAGAGAGGGAAGGTAGTCAGAACTGAGGGGATTGAACTACCAGAAGGCAACATTGCAGACATAGAGGACAGTTACAAGTACTTGGGGATCCCGCAGGCGAATGGGAACCATGAAGAGGCCGCTAGAAAAGCTGCAACCACCAAGTACCTGCAGAGGGTCAGGCAAGTCCTGAGGAGTCAGCTGAATGGTAAGAACAAGATCCGGGCCATCAACACGTACGCCCTGCCCGTGATCAGGTACCCTGCTGGGGTAATAGGCTGGCCAAAGGAGGAGATAGAAGCCACTGACATCAAGACAAGAAAGCTCCTTACCATGCATGGAGGGTTTCACCCCAAGTCCAGCACCCTGAGGCTGTACGCTAAGCGGAAGGAAGGGGGCCGGGGACTGGTGAGTGTCAGCACCACAGTCCAGGATGAGACAACGAACATCCAAGAATACATTGGGAAGATGGCCCCAACTGACCGAGTGCTCAGTGAATGCCTCAGGCAGCAGAAACCCAAGAAAGAGGAGGGAGACGAGGTACCATCATGGAAGGACAGGCCCCTGCACGGTATGTACCACCGGCAGATAGAGGAGGTGGCTGATATCCAGAAATCCTACCAATGGCTGGACAAACTTGGACTGAAAGACAGCACAGAGGCACTAATCATGGCAGCACAAGAACAAGCTCTGAGCACAAGATCCATAGAGGCTGGGGTCTATCACACCAGGCAAGACCCCAGGTGCAGGCTGTGTAAAGATGCCCCAGAGACAATCCAGCACATAACAGCAGGATGCAAGATGCTAGCAGGCAAGGCATACATGGAACGCCATAACCAAGTGGCCGGCATAGTATACAGGAACATTTGTGCCGAGTATAACCTGGAAGTCCCGAGGTCAAAATGGGAGATGCCCCCAAGGGTGGTGGAGAATGACCGAGCTAAGATCCCGTGGGACTTCCAGATACAGACGGACAAAATGGTGGTGGCTAACCAACCGGACATAGTGGTGGTGGACAAACAGAAGAAGACGGCCGTAGTGATCGATGTAGCGGTTCCGAATGACAGCAATATCAGGAAGAAGGAACACGAGAAGCTGGAGAAATACCAAGGGCTCAGAGAAGAGCTCGAGAGGATGTGGAGGGTGAAGGTAACGGTGGTCCCCGTGGTAATCGGAGCACTAGGTGCGGTGACTCCCAAGCTAGGCGAGTGGCTCCAGCAGATCCCGGGAACAACATCGGAGATCTCTGTCCAGAAGAGCGCAGTCCTGGGAACAGCTAAGATACTGCGCAGGACCCTCAAGCTCCCAGGCCTCTGGTAGAGGACCCGAGCTTGAAGGATAAACCGCCCGCAGGGGCGTGCTGGGTGTATATATATATATATATATATATATATATATACATTCTGTCTCTCCTGTTATTTCTAAGGTATGTTTTTTATAAGTTTGTTATATGGCGGGCCATAATCATCCGTTCTGTAATTAATTATAGCAACATGTCAGAAAATATGTTTATTCCTGATCTTGTCTGGGCAAAGCCTGCCATCTAGTGGGTTGACAGGGTAGCGCCATGTTAGAGCGCAAGCAGTGGTTTTCTCCCAGTGCTCGACAGGGAAGGTCCATTTCTCTGTGTCTCTGTAATTTCCTGCATCTGGTGCGCTTGAAAAGGCATAATCTGTAAGTGTGGCAACACGGTTTATTGTTCCCACTTATTAGTACCTTGTTCAGCAAAGTAATGAGTTCTTGTGTATTTAGCGAGTTTGTTACATTACTAGCACAAGCTAGCTGTTAGCCCTTTGTTTAGCCTGCTAGCATGAAACATACCAGCATGTGGTGTTAGCTGTATCTCTTGAAATGCTACACGGGTGTAGTGTTGATACTGAGATTGTGTAGTGACTGTTTACACAAGTCAACAATATTTAATGTAATCTTTGTGTGTTTGTATGGAGAGTGAATACGCTGTATTCTGTTTCTGTTAATACAGTTTTACAAAAAGAAAAATAAGGATCAGTAAAGCTCTGAAGAATGCCACACGGTCTCCTGAGTGTTTACTGAAGCCATTTAATGTTTAGCTCTCTGCATAAGCTGGATAGAGACATTCAGCTGAGGGCAGAAGATATACATATATATTAGGGGTGCAACGATACTCGTATGGATATTGAACCGTTCGATACAGAGCTTTCGGTTCGGTACGCATATGTATCGAACAATACAAAATTTTTAATTTATTTGATCAACTTTCCTTCTGACGATGCTGTCTGTGTTGAGCGCTCAGTGGATCTGCGCTCGACAGTGCAGCTTAGGCGGAGTAGTCGAACGCAGATTCACTGAGCACAGGGCAAGCTAGCGAGACAGAAGCTAAGCTCGTTGCAACATGGCAAATTGAACCTCCCCCACCCTCATTCAGATCTGGCGTTTGGAACTATTTTGGTCCTCATGTGACGTATGACCCTGAAGGTAAGCGCGTCATGGACTAAAGTAAAACAGTATGTCGGATGTGCCACGCAATGCTCAATTGGTGGGAACTAGTGCGTTAGCGCAGTTAGCTTGTTAACGTGTTGACGCCGTCCAGCCCCACGCACGGGGCGACCCCCAGTAACTTGCTAACGGAGATTTGCCGTGTTGTGGCTTTAACGTCATTTCAGATTAAGGCTGACAGCACTAGTGGGAACACAACGAATATGACTGCACATTTACGCCGACATCATCCTCGTGCAAAGACAAGTGGAAGCAGACAAAAACAACAAGCATGCATGCTACAAACTTTACCCGAGTCATTTAGACAGCCGTTAGCACCTGATTCTCCTTATGGGGACCTGATATGTTTAATATGCTACTGAGAATATAGCCCAGAAGAAGCGTATAGTATAGCTTTTATTTTGGAAAGAGCCATTTCTCTGTAATAAACTCTCTTTTCCAAAGATGAGTGATTCCTCAATCAGATAGATTTATTTTTTATGACATTGTTGTTTCAGCAACATTAAATTTAAAAACTGTACTTTTGAGTTAAAATATATATTTATAATTTTAATAAATGACAAATTAAAAAGGCATGAACATTTTTTTGTATCGAAAAAATATCAAACCGTAACACCAAAGTATCGAACCGAACCGTGAATTTTGTGTATCGTTGCACCCCTAATATATATATATATATATATATATATATATATATGGTAGTAAGGGGATACCACAGCACAGCAGTGTAGCTCCTGAATGAATTCAAAACTAGAAGTACCATTGAGCGGTAAATAATGTAACACACTGTCCTCAGTTTGACAGCTTTAGGTTGGATCAATATTTTTCTGTATTAGAGGGCCAATAAACCACTATCATCCAGCAAAACTAAGATATTCACTGAGCACTAATTAACTCTAATTGCTTAGTGATTTTCTTGCTAAGTGAAATTTGAGCTTTCCTGTTTATATATAGAGAGATTCTTTCCTCCCCTTGTTTTGCATGCACAGGTTTTTAAAGAGTGTCCTTAGAGGCCTTGAATGCTCAAAATGTCGTTCATCTAGAACTGCAGCATGCAGGATATGTTGTATAGTGACACACAGAAATAAAAACAGTCATTTTTAAATAAAATGTTGAGCAATTGAATTAAAAATTAAAGACAGAAGAAGAGTGTGGAGCAAAAAGGAAGTTGGGCTAAGCAAGTCGGATGGAAAATAGTGGAGGCAGACAATTACAGGGAAAAGGAAAGAACAAGCATGAGCTCGGAGTAAGATGATCCTGATGGGAGGCTCGACAGTCTGCATAATAAAGCATGCTAAGTGCAAGACACCAGATTTACAGGGTCTTTTCCCCCAACCGAATGTGCCATCATTTTTCCTCCCAAAACGTTAATGTTGCACAGGACTGCCATAAATACATCACAATGCTAATTTAAGGGTCCACAATAGAGGAACCCCTCCATTGTTCTCTCAAGGGGCTCAAAATATCTTGAAATCCTGGAACTTTGCATTAACATGTGGAAGAGTTGTTGCTGTGCCTCCCACAATGGGAGTCCAACATAAAACTCATCACAAACAAATGTGTGTGTCTCTGCATAACCAGCAGTGCTGTCCAGCCTTCACCTGACAATGACTTGAAAAACATCTTAATATACATAACCTTTCACCTTTGTGCCAGAGTATAGATTTGTTTCACTCTACTAAGTTACTCTTACAGTAACTATTACTCTACTACTGGTGTCTCCTGATGATTACTGTACAGTAATGCCACTGTTTTGCACATGTCTCAACTCTGTATATTTTTATATATTTTATTTATTGTTTACTCTATTTAATTTGTAAAATATGTGTACACACACACACACACACACACACACACACGTAGAAAAATATTTAGTATACACATCCAGAAATGCATATACTATTGATTGATTGGTAATTTATTTCAACATGTGAACAATATACAAGTACATTTAGAAAAGAAATGTACTTGTTATATATTGTACATATATTTATTAGTTTCAGATGTAGCCATTCTTGTATTTTGCTTGTTTACATTATTGTATTTTGCACAACTCTGTTGCTTGTGAAGCTCGCACACAAGAATTTCACTCACATGTGCTGTACCAATGTACCTGCACATGTGATGTGACAATAAAAGTGATTTGATTTGATTTGATTTGATGCCATTGCAGTTTTCCTTTGCAGCATTACTCTAACATAGAACAAGCTCACCAAAGTGAGATTCATGGAAAATTAATGTACATAGTTTATGTATAATTTATATTAAGAAAAAGATAATTGTACAAATCACAGTGAAGGCCAAACGAGTTAGAGACAGTCGTATTGGAGTCTTTATTCTCAGCTGGAGGGAGAAATCACCGTCATTAAAGAGTTCAAACCTGGAGCAAAGAGTAATTGCAACTGATAATGAATAGATGTATTTATTTTTACTTGCATATTTGCAGGTCGTGAGGGAGGATACTGGGTGGCTCTGCTGCACCCATACATGACTTAGAGCTTCAGTTTCCAACTCTGGCAGAACTTCACCAGCATTTTGAGACAAGCTTAGCACACTGAGTCCAAACGCGTCATTTTCCTCACTTCTATTGTAGGTGCAGATGTTCGGAGCTGATCCACAAGGTGGCGATGCTTGTTGCAAATGGCGGTCTCTGAACCAGATGGTGAACACTGAAGTCATGACCTGGAGAAGGAGCTCTATCAGGGTTGGTTAACCTGTGGGACTCAGCTGACATGTACTGGACAGCATTTTTGAAATGAATCTAAACTTCATTAAGGTTCATAGATTTAGATGTCTTTCCCCTTGCAATGAGCTTTTATCCACAGAAGCATGTGTACAAGAAAATTATGTTCAAACTATTGCCTGTACACATGCTTCAAACTATCCATTTTCTGCACCTTATTTGGATCTGGGTCAAAAACCATCCAAGAGACATCTCCTGTGTCTCTTAGATCTCCCCCAGGTTCTTCACCCAAGACGCCTCATCTTGGAGCCATCGAGGAAGCGTCCTACTCAGGACCCAGAACCACCTTAACTGACTCTTTCAGTAGGGAAGAATGGCAGCTCTTCTTTCAGTTCCTACAAAATAACTGAACTTCTCACTGCTAAGGAAGAGACTCCCTGCTTCATCTCCCAATCCTTTCTCACTTCACTTATGATCAAGATCTCTAGATACTCGAACCCTCCACTTGGGGCAGCAGGTCGACCGATTCTATTGAGGCTGTGGATGGTTTCAGACTTGGAGGTGCTAATTCTTTTTTCTTTTCTCTCCTCTTCTCCTCCCTCACTCTTCTCCTCCCCTCAGCAGGAGGAGACACAGTAATGACTATAATTAATAATGGAAATAAATGCAGGCTTTTACCACTCACTAGGAATTCACTCTTATTGGGTCTTATTTTTTCTGTCCAACTGTGCCTCTGTGCATGGAGTGATTAAAGACACACACACACACACACACAGACACACACACAAACACACACACACACACACACACACACACACACACACACACACACATGCATGCACTTGCTTAAAGTCTGCAACATGTGGGAGTATAAATAAAAGAAACGTGTATTGTTGGTCGTACTGAAATGTTCCGTTTCATCATGAGTGCTAGCTGAGCTTCAAAGATTTACTCATTATTTTTATATACAGAATTTGGTACATGAAGAACAACCAGGCATCACCAATCAAATCAAAATATCAAAAATATTATTGATACAGTTGTATGGTTTGTATGGTTTTTCTTTGATTTTGTAAATCAAAATGTTGCATAGACCGATGTGGTAACTAATAATAATAATAATAATAATAATAAGTAGTAGTAGTAGAAAAATTACCATATTGTTATGCACAAGCCTTAAATAGCTGGTGAGGGTGTGATGTCCCTCTCCAGCCTCGAATGCTGGCAGTGCTACATGTTTGCACTGCCATCTGTTGGTAGTTTATCCACAGACAATCTGTCACATTGGACTTCACTAAGACACATCTCAGAAAGACTCTCCAGCTCAGGTCTCGTGAGGTTCTTTACAAACCTTCAGTACAGTGCATATTTGAATTTAAGCTTTAAAACCAGGGAGTGAGTATAGAGTGTGTAAAACTGCAGATTACGACTATTTGAAAAAAAATTTTCTATTTTTATGTGGATGGTTTTTTTTCATAAACTGAATTAGAAATCCATGAAAAACTATTTTTTATTTAAATAGTAGCAAATCAAAATAACAGTTACCGAAAAAACAGTCATATGACTCCCTATAAGCAACAAGGCTCAGGGAGGAGCGACTAAATTTGTCACAATTATCTCATCAGTAGAAGATGAGCAGAAAAAGAAGCTCTGTTTTCTGTTGTCTACTTTCCAGATCGGGACGTTGACCCTAAACAGGACGGTGTGTACACTCAAGTTTTAAAGTGGATTCAGCAGGTGGGGGAACCTGAAAATGGAAAGAATTATAATTCACAATAATTTCTACTGAAAGCTCCAGTGGGTTTTCCTACAGTACAGGCTGTGATCAGCTGATCTGAATCCATCACAGTGCAGCAAACTAACCTGCACTAGTTTTTCCATGCAGCCTTTAAATAACACAGTTAGCCTAACTCAGTTTGTTTTGCAGCAGGTTTCACAATATGAAAAAAAACACAATGTAACATGTACATAATGTTCAAACCCAATATGTGATTTAAAAACAAGAAACCTTCGATGTGCTTAAATTTACACTTTATCAAACATCACTGAGCAGTCCGTACCTTTAAATCTAAGCTCTCCCTCTCAGCTCAGTGTTGGGAAGGTTACTTTTAAAATGTATTCCACTACAGATTACAGATTACATGCCCCAAAATGTATTTTGTAACGTATTCCGTTATGTTACTCAATGAGAGTAATGTATTCTGAATACTTTGGATTACTTAATATATTATCGTGCTTTTTACAACTACATGAATGTACTACTGCTGTGTGATTTATTACTATTACTGAAGGTTACTCTCCACACCAACACCAACTAGATGTTTAAATCTTAATATAAATGAGTAACAGTAGGTGGACATTAGGTAAGGCTGCACTTTTTGCAGTGATCTCATACAGAAAACTATTCCACACGTATATAAAACAGGTCCGCGGCTCCGAGCCGTAGTAAAGGGACCTCTGGCTGATACGTCGGGTTCGTGTTGGGCTCGTAGCTGAAAACTAGCTTTACTTTGTTGTCTGGGTCAACTTTGCTAGCGAGAGACAGAGAGAGGCGTTGAAAGACTGCTCCAACCAAACTTATTGTTTCAGAGGAAAAAACTATGCCTGTAACACTCTGCCTATTTCCTTCATATTAAATAATTTTTGAGCCTCTTAATGAGTGTTTTGTTTGGATTTCCACCAGCGTGGAATTACCAAAAATAGAGAGGGCATAGCCTCATCATAGGGCGAAGGCGAGGTGGTATGGGCCAAGCTGGATCATACGGCGGTGCCACAACCAAAGGAACAGACGAGGCAGGACCAGATAGCAGCGTGGCAGCTGCAGGCGACGGTGTGGAAACCGCAGGTGAAGGAGCACGTGGTGGCCGAACGGACTCCTCAAAGCCGACTGAACGGGCCCCTCGGACCCTCCAGCGGAGACCCGCACAGATGGTGGCTGAATCAATGAGTGGGCTGACAGCTGAGCAAAAGGCACCTGAGTGATGGACTGAGCAGGCAGTTGAACTAATGGCTGTGCTAGCGGCAACACAGGAGACTGAGCTAGCGGCAACTGAACAGGGGACCGAGTTATGGATTGCACTGGCGGCCAAACTAAAGGTTGAGCTGTGCACTGATTAGCAGACTGGGCTAGTGGCAACACAAGTGGCTTCATAGCAGGTCAAGCTAATGACTGAAGTGAAGGTTGAGGTGAAAATGGAGTTTCTGGCCTGGCAGCTGACTGGGCTAAGAGTAGTGACGGAAGAAAAAGTTCCGAAACAACTGTTTCAGTGAGTTTTCCCTCTTTCCCTGAATGAGCCAATGCAGGTGAAGAAGTATCCTTAATATTTTTAGTCCCTAAAATCACAGTCCTAGTCATAATAACTCCAGGCTCAGAAGCAACAAAGTGAACAAAGTCATGCACACTGATTGTGGGCTCAGAAAGAAGGTCTTTGAAGCAACAGACATGGGTGAGGCAGAAAAACCACCGTTATCCTCAGCGGCAACACAAAAAACAGTCCCAGGAAAAATAGTCCTAGTGTCAGACATGGCAGAAAAAGTGTCCTTTTCACACAGCCGGTTGTTTAGATGTCCCAAAGACTGGCTGCGAGGTGACGCGCCGTTGGCGCGGCTGCCGTTTCCTTCTCGGAGACGGCTCAGATGGGCCGGGTAACTCCACATCCAGTGGTTTGGACAACATATCCTCCGTCGAACCGAGCAGGCGAGCTGTAGCGGCTGGGGTGTGGGAGCTCATGGAGGATAAAATCCTGTATGAGCGGGTGCAGTGAGTCCAGTATCCAGGGGTGACCGGAAATTAGTTGCTGTAGCCTGGCTTCCACAGTGCAGAGAAATCCCTCTCCCTCATGTTCTAGCCATAGGTTAACCAACCTTGAAGCAGGTAGTCCTCCCAAAGCTTCTTGGGTGGGGCATTGTAACTCCCTTTTAATAGGGGTTGGACCGGGCACTCTGACACGCCTGCAATTAGTACAGAATGCTGCGGCATGGTTTTTATCTGGTAAAAAGAAAATTTGAGCACATTACTCCGGTTCTGGCCTCCCTGCACTGGCTTCCAATTGAATTTAGGATTGATTTTAAAGTTCTTTTATTGGTTTTTAAATCTTTAAATGGCCTGGCACCTGCGTATCTGTCTGATTTGCTGAAGCCCTATGTCCCCACTCGTTCGCTCCGGTCAGCTGAGCAGCTGTTGCTCTCAGTCCCCAAATCACGGTTGAAACTGAGAGGAGACCGAGCGTTCTCTATCGTGGCGCCTAAGCTTTGGAATAATCTTCCTCTTCACATTAGGCGATCGACATCAGTGATGGTTTTTAAATCCAGATTGAAATTCATTTTTATTCACTGGCTTTTGATTCAGTGGTTGACTGACTTGTATTTTATTGTTTTCACTATGTTTATTATTTTATCGTATTTATTATTCTTATGGTATCTATTATGTTTCTGTTGTTCAGCACTTTGGTCAGCCTTGTGTGTTTTTAAAGTGCTATATAAATAAACGATGATGATGATGATGATGATGAAGTACTCTTTAAAATACCAGAATAGGGAGGATAGAGCAGGTTTAAGTTTATTAGATTGATCAGTTTTGCTGAACTATGAAATATTTTGGGTGCAGTGTGTTTTTTTGCATACACGTATAACAGGATAGCTTTAGTGTTGTTGTTTATTTAAACTTGAGTATGAACTTATACAAAAGCAGCAAGATATTAAAAAACTGTTTTATCGATTAAAAAACTCTATATCGGATTAAATATCGGTATCGGCAGATATCCAAATTTATGATATCGGTATCGGACATAAAAACGTGGTATCGTGCCATCTCTAGTCTGTACTGTCATGGCTAACGGGGATGAGCCGTGTGGAGGAATTAAAAGAGGATCCAAGCGCAGGCACTCACTGTTTGCTGAGGTGGTTTATTGTAAAATAAAGCACAAGGTGAAAAAATGTACAAACAGAACTAAACTACTAAAGAGCAAACGTGAAAATGAACATGAAGGAGGCTGAGCAGAGGCAGATGATGATTGCCAGCAGGGTGAACACACAGTAGATTCACAGACAGACCAGCGACCAGCATACGAGTAGACGCGTCTTAAATACACACAGAGGAACACAGCTGGAAGTAACTGACAAGACGAGACAGGGGAAGCAAAACTGAATACACTCACATGAGACACGGACCTTCACAATAAAACAGGAACAAGACAAGAAACAACTACATAAAGATGCAGACTTGACACTGAACTAAACCTACAGTAAACACGAGAGCACAAGAACCAAACCTAAGAACTAAACCCTTAACCAGAATAAACTGAAACATAGAATCGTAATAATAATAATCAACAAAGCACAACAAGAGAATCAGAATACAATCCATAATGCAAAATCAAACCAAAACATGAGAACTCAAAATGCTGGGTCAAAATGACCCAGAACCGTGACAGAGGTTGCACAGTCACAACTTAGCGATACATATTTGTACTTAGTTATGCTGCAGTAGATCTAGGCCAGAGGTGGGAAGTAACTAAGGGAGGATTCAGGGTCACCTGGTCCAGCCCTAACTATATGCTTTAGCAAAAAGGAAAGTTTGAAGCCTAATCTTAAAAGTAGAGATAGTGTCTGTCTCCTGAATCCAAACTGGAAGCTGGTTCCACAGAAGAGGGGCCTGAAAACTGAAGGCTCTCCCTCCCATTCTACTTTTAAATACTCTAGGAACAACAAGTAGGCCTGCAGAGCGAGAGCGAAGTGCTCTAATAGGGTGATATGGTACTACAAGGTCATTAAGATAAGATGGGGCCTGATTATTTAAGACCTTGTATGTGAGGAGCAGGATTTTGAATTCTGGATTTAACAGGAAGCCAAAACAGGAGAAATCTGCTCTCTCTTTCTAGTCCCTGTCAGGACTCTTGCTGCAGCATTTTGGATTAACTGAATGCTTTTCAGGGAGTTTTTAGGACTTCCTGATAATAATGAATTACAGTCGTCCAGCCTGGAAGTAATAAATGCATGAACTAGTTTTTCAGCACAAGCAGACGGGATGGAAGGAGAATTATGAGTTTTCCAGATATATTATTTAAGATATGAGACGATTCTTCATTTTGAAGTTCAAGTGCTGATGGTGCAAAGCGCTGCTTTAAACATACTGACCCAAACCTCCCACAGGTTCTCTGTGAGTCTGAGAATCTCTGAGCACATTTGATTTACGCCATTTTCAAACCAGACACTGAGTACTCCTGTCCTACATCCTAGAAGGTACCACCATTATCAGTACAGACATACCTCATCACAGGATGACGGTGATCACTCACAACATCTTCATATTGATTTGAAACTGGCCCATTCTCTACCAGCAACACACACAGCATAACAAACACCAGGTTTCCACCGTGAAGAGGGCCCAGGTTCTTCTTTGAGCTTGTCATCGATTTGCATGTAGGGCGGTATGCTTTGTAATGCAGGAGTGTTACCACTAGATGGTGGGAGAAGTATAGAAATAGAAGTGCATCTTACCCCTGCTCTGCTAAAAATACAGCATATAAAAAAGGGGAAAGAAATCATACAAAGTTTGTATTAAATCATGTTGTAAAATAGGGAACAGCTGTATCAACATTTATTGTGTGACCCTGCAGAGACTAGAGTTTCTTCCTCTCCTCTTGTTCTGCCCACACTCTCATCCACAATCACTGCAACAGTTTCCTCAGGTAACCTCGTATGCATATTTCTGCTGCCTGCTCAGTCACTCAGCCCAGTCTGTCTTTGTTTGAGTTCAGCTGAGGTTCCTCCTCTTTCATTGGTTCTCATCTTATCAGCTTAAATCATGTAAAGAAAGAAGGTTAGCTCAGTAGCTTGTAACAGGACCCTCAGTAAATATTAGAAATTCTCATAATGGGAGCTTTTCCACTTTTAACAGAGAACCAACTATTTTTGATCCCTTGAACTCCTCTCTGGTCACAACTGCTAATACATCACTATGTAACTTTACAAACACTTTGTTTTATGAAAGTAATAAATAATAACAAACTCGCACTGGAGCGGTTCGCAGCCGAGTGTAACGCAGCGGGAATGAGGATCAGCACCTCCAAATCTGAGGCCATGGTTCTCAGCCGGAAAAGGGTGGAGTGCCCACTCCGGGTCGGGGATGAGTTCCTGCCCCAAGTGGAGGAGTTCAAGTATCTCGGGGTCTTGTTCGCGAGTGATGGGAGAAGGGAGCTGGAGATCGACAGACGGATTGGGGCTGCGGCTGCAGTAATGCGGACGCTGCACCGGTCAGTCGTGGTGAAGAGGGAGCTGAGTGTAAAAGCGAAGCTCTCAATTTACCGGTCGATCTACGTCCCTACCCTCACCTATGGCCACGAGCTGTGGGTAGTGACCGAAAGAACGAGATCGCGGATACAAGCGGCGGAAATGAGCTTCCTCCGAAGGGTGGCTGGCCTCTCCCTTAGAGATAGGGTGAGAAGTTCGGCCATCCGGGAGGGGCTTAGAGTAGAGCAGCTGCTGCTCCACATCGAAAGGAGCCAGCTGAGGTGGTTCGGGCATCTGGCAAGGATGCCCCCTGGGCGCCTCCTGGGTGAGGTGTTCCAGGCATGTCCCACCGGGAGGAGGCCCCGGGGCAGACCCAGGACACGCTGGAGAGATTATATCTCTCGGCTGGCCTGGGAACGCCTTGGTATTCCCCCGGACAAGCTGGAGGAGGTGGCTGGGGAGAGGGAGGTCTGGGCCTCTTTGCTCAGGCTGCTACCCCCGCGACCCGACCTCGGATAAGCGGATGAAGATGGATGGATGGATGGATGGATGAATAACAAACTAATCACTAACAACTAGCCAGTAAGTAACCCTCAAAGACTCTCTGGTCTGTACACATTAAAGCCACCCTGACTCTAGCTGCTGATGCATCCCTGCAGTTTAAAACTTGAGTTTAAAGTCACATGCTTTGTAATGTGCATCCTGTGTGAGGATGTGAGCATCTTATGTGATAACAGTCAGCCAGTCAAATCATTTATTCAGAGCATGTTTGAAAACAGAAACTTCCACGAGGAGACAAGATGCAGAACTTTGAAGCAGTATAAGAAAAAGATGAAGCTGGTTTTGTAAGATGAAGGAACAAAGGAAACGGGCCAAACTCAAAAGCTCCTTTATATTTTTGAGCATTTTATTTAACATGAAAAAATAACTTTTTTTTGAGTATTCTCCATATCATTGTGAATATAAAGAATAACTGTATACAGACACTGATGCAACTATAAAATTGTGTAATACATTGAAGTAATACATGTGGAACATTATGATATTTTGGACTTTTGTTTGAGGACATTTTCTTAAATTCCCAAGGTACGAAACTCCCAACCAGACCACCTCTGACCTGCTCGGTCTCTCTGACCCAGTCAGTCCTCTCAGATCATCTGATGCAAATGTTTGAACTGTCTCTGGATCAGATCTCAGTGAGCTGACGGTGCTTTACTTACTGTGGTCCTGTTCTTTGGAACAAGCTGCCTGCTGACCTGAGGTCAGCTACAGCTACAGTGTTTGTCCAGACTGAAAGCCTTTTATTTTTATGAGCCTACGTGCAGAAGCTCAGTGTTTGTGTGCATGTGAATATGCTTGTGTACTCGACTTTGCTCTTTTCATTGTAAACACATACGTTTTGATGTTTTCTTCTTCCACATTAAGCACATTGAGTTTAATCTGCTACATAAATAAAACTGTACATGAATTCAGAATACAGACACCCTCTCTGCTTTTAAGATTAGGCTGAAAACTTTCCTTTTTGCCAAAGATCAGGTGGCTCTGAATAAGATAAGATAAGATAACCTTTATTAGTCCCACACGTGGGAAATTTGTTTTGTCACAGCAGGAAGTGGACAGTGCAAAAGTTATGAAGCAAAAAGCTGCTCAGTGCTGTCACAGTCTGCTGCATGGGGTGGGAGATGTTGTCCAACAGTGATGACAGCTTAGCCGCCATTCTCCTGTCACTCACCACCTCCACTGGGTCCAGAGGGCATCCTAGAACAGAGCTGGCCCTTCGGATCACCCTGTTCAGTCTCTTCCTGTCCCCAGCAGAGATGCTGCCGCCCCAGCAGACCACACCATAAAAGATAGCAGAAGCCACCACAGAGTCATAGAAGGTCTTCAGGAGTGGGCCCTCCACCCCAAACGACCTGAGTCTCCGCAGCAGGTACAGCCTGCTCTGCCTTTCCTGTAGAGGGCGTCTGAGTTATGAGTCCAGTCCAGTCTATTGTTCAGATGAACACCAAGGTACCTGTAGCTGTCCACAGCCTCAATGTCCATACCTTGGATGTTCAGTGGTTGCAGTGGAGAACGCTTGTGCCTGCGGAAGTCTACCACCAGCTCCTTGGTTTTACTGGCGTTGATCTGGAGGTAGTCCTGCTGGCACCAGTCCACAAAGTCTTGAGTCAGTCCTCTGTACTCCGTGTCGTCCCCATCAGTGATGAGATCGACTATTGCAGAGTCATCAGAGAACTTCTGCAGGAAGTGGAGTTGTGGGAGAAGTCTGCAGTGTAGATGGTGAAGAGGAACGGAGCCAGAACCGTTCCCTGTGGGGCCCCCGTACTGCAGACGACCCTGTCCGACACACAGCCCTGAGTCCTCACATACTGTGGTCGGTCGGTGAGGTAGTCCAAAATCCAGGTAGTGAGGTGATGGTCCACTCCTGAGTTCTCCAGCTTGTCCTTCAGAACCGAGGGAAGAATAGTGTTGAAGGCACTGGAGAAATCAAAGAACATGATTCTCACAGTGCTTCCAGCGGTCTCCAGGTGAGCGAGGGAACGATGTAGGAGGTGAATGACGGCATCATCCGCTCCAATGCCAGGCTGGTAGGCAAACTGAAGTGGGTCCAGTGATGAGCTTATTAGGCGCCGAAGCTGAGCCAGGACCAACCGCTCCAGGGTCTTCATCAGGTGGGATGTCAGAGCCACCGGCCTGTAGCTGTTGAGGTCCTTGGGGCATAGGGCAGGGATAGCTCAGTAGGTAGAGTGGTGGCCCCATGATCGGAAGGTCGGTGGTTCGACTCCACTGAACGGCTACCCTGAGGTACCCCTGAGCAAGGTACCGTCCCTACACACTGCTCCCCGGGCGCTGCATTGGTGGCTGCCCACTGCTTCACTGGGTGAATGGGTTAAATGCAGAGGAACTATTTCCCTACGGGGACTAACATGCACACTTTTTTTGAATCTTTGTCACTGGTACAACACAGGAGGTTTTCCAGAGCTGTGGGACTCTCCCCAGCCTCAGGCTCAGGTTGAAGAGGTGCTCCATCACCCCACACAGTTGGTCCGCGCAGGACCTGACGACCCTCGAGCTGATGCCATCTGGGCCCGCTGCCTTCTTGCCATTAATCCTCCTCAGTTCCCTCCTAATCTGGGTGGTTGAGAGAGACAGGCTGGAGCCTTGTGTTGAGTGTGTATTGGATGCTGTTGTTGGGGGTGGGGAGGAGTGAGCAGGGTGAGTAGAGGAGGTGTGAAGTGTCTGAGGTGGCAGAGGTGGAGCAGCAGCAGTGGGGGTGGGTGAGTCTGCAGCCGATGTTGCAGACTGCCTCATGGATGAATTAAATCTGTTGAAGAAATGATTCAGTTCATTTTCCCACCTCACATCCCTCCCAGGCAGAGAGTTCGGATGTTTGTGGCCAGAGATGGTTCTGAGGCCTCTCCAGACTTCACCAACGTTGTTTTGCTGAAGCTGGTTCTCCATCTTCTGCCTGTAGCTATCCTTCCCATTCTTTATCAGTCACCTCAACTCTCTCTGCACCCTTTTCAACTCCTCTTTGTCTTTGGATTTGAAGGCCCTCCTCTTCTGCTTGAGGACAGCTTTAATTGCTGGGGTAATCCAAGGTTTGTTGTTGGAGAAACACCGTACAGTCCTGGTAGGTACGGTGTTATCCACACAGAAATTAATGTAGTCAGTAATGCATGAAGTAAGGCTGTCGATGTCCTCTCCGTGGTCGTCACAGATCACCTCCCACACAGTCGACTCAAAACAATCCTTAAGAGCCTCCTCGCTCTCCTCCAACCATCTCTGTACTGTGTGGGTGGCTGGTGGCTCCTCCCTTAGTTACACTACAATAGGCTGCTGAATGTTCCCATGAGGCACTGAGTGTTTCTTCTTCAATCATGTGTTTATACAGCACTCTGCATTTAATTATTAGTTATTAATAATAATATTATTAATAATAATAATAATACATTTTATTTGAGGGCGCCTTTCAGAAACCCAAGGTCACCTTACAAAAAACACAATTAATAAAAGGAACAATAGTCATCAAAACAGAGCGTGACAACAGATAAAATCAGCATTAAAGCGAATAAGCCAGTTTAAACAGATGTGTTTTGATCTGTGTCTTAAATATGGAAAGACAATATTTCTTAGTGCAGGAGGAAGAGAGTTCCAGAGCCGAGGAGCAGAGCGACTGAAAGCTCTGCTCCCCACAGTGATGAGGTGTGAGGACGGAACAGTAAGATGATGATCTGAGAGGGCGGGAAACAGCGGTGATATGGAGCAGGTCACACAAATATGCAGGAGCAGATTTATGGACACACTTGTATGTAAGAAGTAAGATTTTAAAATTTATCCTGGCTTCTATGGGCAACCAGTGAAGCTGCTGAAGAACTGGGGGAATATGAGCTCTTAACGGAGTGCAAGTTATGACCCGAGCTGCAGAATTTTGAAGAAGTTGGAGTTTATGAAGGGACCTTTTAGGGAGACCAAATAGGAGGGAATTACAGTAATCAATACGGGATGTAATAAGACTATGGACAAGTCAAGTCAAGTCAAGTCAAGTTTATTTATAAAGCACATTTAAAAACAACCGAGGCTGACCAAAGTGCTGTACAATAAAATACAAATATAAAATACAATAAAACACAAGTACATAAAACACCTCACTGATAAAACAATAAATTAAAACAATAAGTTAAACCTTGCTAAAAGCCAATGAGAAGAGGTGAGTTTTAAGAGCAGTTTTAAAAGTTCCAAGGCTTGTGGAGAATCTGATGTGAGGAGGTAAACTGTTCCACAGTCTGGGTGCAGCCACAGCAAAAGCCCTCTCTCCCCTAGTCTTTAGTCTGTACCTGGGAACATCTAAAAGCATCAGGTCTGCTGACCTCAAAGATCTCCTGGGGCGGTAAATGCTAAGAGGCTCTGCCAGGTAAGGAGGTGCAGTACCGTTAAGAACCTTAAAAACCAACAGTAAAATTTTAAAATCAATCCTAAAAGCAACTGGGAGCCAGTGGAGAGAGCAGAGGACCGGAGTGATGTGGTCTCTCTTTTTGGAGCCGGTCAGCATGCGAGCAGCAGCGTTCTGCACCAGTTGAAGGCGATGCAGGCAGGAACGATCTAAACCAGCATAAAGGGAGTTACAGTAGTCCAGCCGTGAAGTAATAAAAGCATGGACCACCCTTTCTAGATCGTTCCTGGACAGGTAGGACTTGGATGGCAGCAGCATGGGGGGTAAGGAAGGGGCGGAGTCGGTTAATATTATGTAAGTGGAAGTATGCAAACCGGGTTATGTAATTAATGTGAGACTGGAATGAAAGAGTATTATCAAGTATGACACCCAAACTCTTAACCTGAGGGGAGGGAAGGGTGGGACAATTTTCAATGTTAATGGAAAAGCTGTGGGATTTGGTTAAGATAGATGGTGTACCAACAAGTAAAACTTCAGTTTTATTACTGTTGAGTTTGAGGAAATTATTAATCTCTGGCTCTCTTCCAGCGTGTCTTTGTCCTGTCTTCATCTCCACTACCTGAGCCAGCCAGTCATGGGAGAGCCTGATTCTGTTGGAGGTTTCTTCCTGTTAAACGGGACTTTTTCCTTCCCACTGTCACCAAAGTGCTTGCTCACAGAGGGTTGTCTGCTTGTTGGGGTTTTCTCTGTTTTGCACTTTCAGGCAACTGTTGTTGTGATTTGGCGATATATAAATAAAATCCAATTAAACTGAACTGAAAGAATATCAGTTGGTCTTGAAGTGATTGTGCCAAGCTGCTCGGCAACCTAAGAGGGTGAAGGAGTGCGCTGTCCACAGTGGGAATGGGCTGCTACAGATTTCAACTGGGGACACGAAAGGTGGCAGGAGGAACACTTGGAAAGTCTTCTCTGTGTGAATGACATGTAGAGGAAGCAAAGTCTGAGGAAAAGGTGCATAAGTCACCCAGTCACTGAGTCATTACAGTGGCAGGGTCCTGCAGCGGTGAAGAGAGACCTGAGCTCGACAACGAGGCTGTGGAATATTTGTGGTATCTACGTTCTTAAGCTCAGCTGCTTACGAGCTCTGGGATGGACCAAAAATAATAAGACTGGATACAAGCAACAGAAATAAGTTTGCCCCACAGGGTGTCTGTGTTCAGCTTTAGAGACTGGGTGGGTCAGTCATGGGATCAGAGGAGATCAAAGTGGAGCTGCTACTCCACCATGGAAGGAGCGAGTTGTGTTCCAGACCAGGATAACTCCAGGACCTGAAACACTTCACCTTCACCTGTAGGTGACGACATGTCCTACTGGGAGGAGGATCTGGGGCAGACCCAAGCTACAAGTGTTGCCTGGCCAGGAAACCTTTGTTTGCCTTCAGACAGTATGACAGGACAAGCTGGAGAGGGTGACGGAGGAGAGGGAGGTCTTTGTGTTCAGCAGCTCAGTCTGCATCAGCACAGAGCAGCAGAAATAGACTGATGATAGATTAGAACCTCTCTTAGATTGCTGTTATTCATTCTGCAATGGTGAGATACTTTTGTCTGGTATCCTGTAAGGTTAGGTTAGAACATTTATATTCTCAGTCAGTCTCTAAGGTTTAAACAAATATGCCTTATGTAAAACTTTCACTAGGTTGGCTGTAGCTCACGAGGTTCAGCAGGGCATCCTCTAATCAGAAGGTTGTTGGTTTGATCCCTGCCTGCTCCAGTCTTCATGCCAAATATCCTTGGGCAAGATGCTAAGCCTAAGTTTCTGATGCATCCATTGGAGTGTGTGTGAATGCTAGCTAGAAAGCACTTACACTTAGAGAAACATGCTTGCATGAATTTATGTGAATGGATGAATGAGGCAACTTGTGTTGTGCTTTGTGTGCTCAGGTAGAGTAGAACAGCACTATATAAGAACCAGTTCATTTAACATCTGGAAATACCTCTAAACTGGGAGGTGGCTGTGGCTCAGGTGGTACAGTTGTTGACCAGTTGGAAGGTTTGTAGTTCAATCACTTGCTCTTCCACTTTGCATGCTAAAGGATCCTTGGCCAAGATATTGAATCCCAAGGTGTGTGTGTGTGATGACACTAGTGTGACTGGTGAGCATTCAAAATGCTAAAGTATAGATAAAAGCAGTTTGCATGAGAAACTAAGTACTGGTCAGTTTACTATTTACAGCCTTTTCTCTTTCAGCACACATGCTGTACATGCACATACAGACTCAACTCAACAAGAGATGAATCACTACAACCATCCACTGCCATGTTTATTCATGACATAAGAGATGTAGACTTGGAGTAAGAAGTCTTTAGGATTTTTGAAGCTCGCCACATGAAAGTCATTTAAATCCTTTTTCTCAGTGAATATCAGTTTAAAAAGGGTTTCTTGGTTTCCAGATTTTTGCTCTTTGACAAAACAAGACAGAACAAGAGAAAGACAGCAAAAAAAGGTAGTCCCCACACTCTGCTGTCATCTTAATCCTGATTGTGGGAGAAGGATCAGCTTCTTCTTTTTTAATAATTGGTTTTATTTTCCCGATCAGCAGATATCATGTAGCACAGGACGATCACATGCCAGAGGTATAGGAAAGATAATATTCACAACATATACTTTGACTCTGGCACACGATCAAAGGAAAACTTGTGCAAACCTCTGAGTCAAAGACTTCCTTCTTTCAGAGTTACAAGCCCTTTGTGTAAGAATTCACCTTCTAACTGCATATTAAGGATCAATGATGAATGTTAATGTTGGTCAACACAAGTGTGCGCTCTTTAGTACAAAGTAAAAGTTCTACTTTTTTCTCTATCTGCTCGTCTTGACATAAGTGACTTGCTTTGGTCACTCAAGCTTTGGCCAGGCATGTGCACATGGTCAGGATTAGCATCGTCCTGGAGAAGGAAGGTTCTTTAAATGACTTTTCAAGATGGCTGTTGGTGCCAGACGGGCTGGTCTGGCTGCTTGAATGTCCTGCTGAGTGGCACTTCAGGTCAGGAGCCTGACTGCTTGGAATTGATAAGAAGGTAATAGTAACTTAAATAACCACTAGTTACAACCAAGATATGCAGAAGGCACTACAAATCAAGACTTGAAGCAGATGGGCAACAGCAGCAGAAGACCAGGAACCTGAGGCTACAGATCGTAGGGTCTCAACGAATAAGCAACATGTATGTACTCGCCTATAAGAAGTAAATATGCCAGATATTTGTCTTTAAAGGCTCTTCTATGAAGATAAAGATGAGACCTGATCTCATTTCATGTTACCATGTTACAGCATCATGATGATTAATGAGGGTTCACACATCGCATCATGTGTACAGTAACAGTATACGCTTTAGGATATGAGCGTGATTGGATATCAGCACAGACGCTGATGGTGAATCTTATTATAACTGGTGGAAGCTCTTCAGTTCCTGGAAAAATATGGACCCACAGCATTTTACTGAACATAATGTTGACACACCCAGTAAGAAGAAAATAAGACTTGTACCCTCTGGGTGACAGCTTGTTTACACTCAGAGCCTTGCACACACACCTCAGCCCTGACGAGGTCTGGCCCACATGAAAATATGCTAATGTCGCTGCTCCCTATTTGTCTGCTTTAATTAGCTGGAGTTTGTTTCCATAGTTGGATTTGCCATGAACTGATTCCTGTTCACGACGGCTACAGATAGTTGGTGTAAGACAGAGGACATTTGATTTATGCACTGTTAACCATCAACAGTGCAGCAGCCAGAAAAACACATGAGCCACATCCAGGAATCAGCTGATTCACATTCAAGCAGCGAACACTGAAAACAGTCGGACAGCAGGACTGAAGAGATTCTTTTTGATTGTTGAACCTTCTGGACTGACTCCTGCATTTCCATCACTTATAACAGAAAGACCCCACATCGTCCTCCATCAGCTGATGGGAGGAGGTAAGAAAGAAGAGCAGACTGTGAGGAACAACACAAACTACAGGAGACAGCACGCTAGAAAGATATGCAGGAGTTACATACAAATGCATGAAGAGTGAAAAATGAGAGTGGTGTGGAAGCACTCACTGCATGATGGGAAGCCCCAGCAGCCTCACCCTGCTGCCAAATGATGAAGGGACAGCTTCATCCAGTCTTATCTTTACGCTTTATCAGAAAAGAAAGTTTGAAGCCTGAACACAGAGACTGGGTGTGTCCTAGCTGGTTCCAAAGGAGATGGGCCTCAAAGCTCAGGCTCTGCCTCTATTAGGATTAGGACTGCAGCTATCGATGATCAATCGCAAATATCAAGCGTAGTATTTACAAATACATAACAAATCTGTCCATGTGTCCATCCACGCTTATCCAATTCAGGGTCGTGGAGGAGCTGCAGGCTCCCAGTAGGGCAACAGGCAGAGTTCACCCTGGACAGACTGCCAGTCTGCTGCAACACAGAGAGACAAACAACCACTTGCACTCACATTCACACCGATTTAGATTCCCCAAGTAACCCAACACCACGAAGTGTGTGTGTTGGGATTGTTTGAAGACGTCAGAGTACCGAGAGAGAGAACTCACACAAACACATGGGTGGAATCGAGATAGATAGGTGAGCTGCTTTCCACGTACCTTAGCAAAGCTTTCTGGGAAATGACCTCCTTTTATTAGCCACCATGTGGACGTACAGACGGACCAGTGCTCCTGAGCCCACGCAGTGACTTTCCAATACTGAGGGTGTTTTCAGGGCCTGGAGATCCTGGGCATTAAGTAATGGTTCTCAGCAGTGTTGCTTTGTAAAGAGAAAGTTCTAAGGATGTTAGGCATTCGGACATTTTATTTTTTACAAATTGCTGCTGATATTATGATTATGGAGCTGATCAAAGGTGTGTCAGAGGGATAAGACTGAGGTAGACACATGCTTGACATATGTGGAACTGTACATATGTGAATCAGCTGATCTGCTTTAATGGAAAAATGTGGTGTTGAATGATAACTGTGACATATTGATGTTGCCTCTCATATAGTCAGCTATATTTAATTATTTTTGTATCAGTATGGTAAGACAGCGGAGCAACAACTGGTGTTTGTATGTAGGTCAGCCTCCGTCCTCTCCATCCTTCCTTCTATCACCCCTCAGCTCCTTCCACTCCTCTATTCCTGGGCCAGATAATAAAATGCATAAGTGTAGCATGTTATTTAAGACACTCTTCCTCTCCTTCTCCATGTAGCCAGTGCATGTTTCACTCCAAAACAAAATGCAAAGCAAAGTATGGCACCACCACTGACTGGTCCCAGCAGGCCAGCAGCTGAGTGCTTTAACGCTTCACAAACCTGTGACTTCATGGCAGTACCACCATAATAATCAGACACTATCACCACAGCAACATCAGCTTTTTATTCTGAAGTTAGCCTAAAGTTAGCTCACTAGATTCCATCTAAAGATGATTTACAATGGTCAGAATGGAAAAAAACTGAAACATGCAGCTCTGCTATCACTTTGGACATAAAGACTGAAACTAAACAGCACCAACATTTGTAATTTTACTGAAGTTGGGCTAACTGGCATATAAGGGTGCGGCACCTGGTGGCGAGCAGGAGCGCTATGGTTAGTATAATATAAACAGATTTGCACTGTGAAGCTGGAGCATGAATATTAAGTTTGTTCCCCTCAGTAAAAGTTAATGTGAAGGATCCAGACGGGCAGAGACAAATGCAACCGCATCGCTGGATAAAGATGGTGTAAATGGGCCAAAGTTAAGTCAGGAGAAGACCTGAGATAATCCATCCACACCTCGAGGTTAGGCATTAATATACTGCTGCATGGTTTAATTACTCGCTGTGAAAAATTCCTGATCCTCAGCTTCATGTATTCTCTGTTATCCTCAGTGATTCTTTTCTGACCCGTCCAAATATTTGGTGTCTGACAAATCGTGAGTCGATGGGCTGTAGTTGCATCGTAAGGTTTTAAAAGCTGAGCTTTAAAACGTGCTGCAGACGAATAATGGTAATAAAAACTCAGAGAGTTCGACAGTGATCACTGATTATTTTTAGGGGCTCATTTATAGTAAATAAAGAATATACTAAAACATTACAACACATTAAAATGCCAGCAGCCCAGGCTTTATATGTCATCACTTAACAACCAGATTGGTTAGTAACAGCATCCTCAGGACAGAAAGGTGGGTGTGTATGTGAACTGAACATCATATATCAGAGACCTCCCTGTACCCATCACACCAGAGTGCACAGGTGCCATGCTGACAAATACAGTGACAGCAGAGAGGGCAGTGTTGTTTTAAGCAATCATCATGTCTGTGCTGGAATCAGTATAATCCAAACATATCAAAACAAGCAAATGAGCAAGGTGTCTGTGAATAGGCTCTTCCATTAGGTTAATCACACACAGTGCCACACTCTCAGACGTGATATCATTACACCACGTTAAGCACTGTGCGAGATGCCTTTGTTTGCAGAAACACCTCAGAGGGATATCTGGGTGACAGAGGCGACGTGATAAGAGGCAGCCTCATTTGAGCTCAGCTGTTTGTTCAGATAAACACAGATACAACGCTCTGTTGTCTTTCTTTCTCTTTAGGCCTGTTTTTATTGTGCTTCACCACCACAGGCTTACTCAGTTTGCCAACTATAGGATGGACTAAATAACAAGCCAATGGCAACACTCCAATCTGGACAGTTAGTGAATGTGGAAATGCAGAGGAACAGGAAGGACACAGTGAAGGCAGTTATGTGAAGAGGATGAAGAGATGAAAGGTACAGATGACAAAGCTGTGGAGGTATGGAGAGCTCTAGGAGAGAGGGCAGTCTTGGAGAGTGAGAGGATGTCTGATCAATGTTTAAGAATAAAGATGATGTGTCGAGTTGTAGTAACTACAATAAGTACAGAGAAGGTTAGGAGGAGGTGGACTTTGAGGATCCAGAAAAACCATATGATAGATTTGAGCATTGTTTATCTGTAGTGAGAGTAGGAAGCAGGTGGAGGAGAGCCTTGAGAGGTGAAGCTATGCTCTGCTGAGAAGAGGAGCGAAAGTAAGAAGAAGCAAGACAGAATAAGTGTATGAATGAGATGGAGACAGGTGGAAAGGTGGGGTTAGTCATCCAAAGCAATGGACAGTGCACACAAGAGGCTAAGGAAAGTGTTCAAAAAGAGCAATTTATCAGGCTCGAATGAGAAATTAGCTTTTTCTATAAAAGAGGCTAAAATGAATAATTTATGTGGGGAAGAAAACACTTATTGAACTACAAGGCCATATATCATGTGCAAACGTGATGTTGCAATAAGCCTTTATTTCATCAAGTGCTTATTTCTTTCACACCTGAAAGTTGTAAAAATCAAAATTCATCTTCACAGCACTTCACAGCCCCGGGGTTACAGCAGTAACAGGGAGCACGTGCAGCACTGTCTTTCATTCCTGTGGAACATAGTTCCAGTGGTTAGGGTGTGCGACAGTTCAACATGCTGTGCTAATGTTGAATCATACACAGGGAATCAAAACAGAAACAGAAGAAGAAAGCACATTTTGGACATGTTTTGGAAACTGCTGTGTTAATTATAGCAGAAAGCTCCTTAAAATGCATTTGGTTCAAAGGAAAATATGTAGATAATCTCTGAGAGGCAGTCACAACCTGAAAAAACCCAGGAAAAACAAACCTGGCAACCCTCACTAAGAATACATAATCTGTTTTCCTCTCCCTCATAGACACATATTCACCACTTATATGCAGTTCATATGCATCTGTCAGTCTGTACACACACACACACACACACACACACACACACACACACACTCCATAGTAATCCTGTGTTGATTACTGTATTACTAATTTAATGTGACTCTACATTGTGACGTTTATACGTTTTTTCTTGATAAAGAAGAAAGAAAACAGAAAGAAAGAACAGGCATTGCATAGAGATTTATCGGTTATTTCCAAGTAGATAAACTCTTTATTTTGTCTTTACTTGAAACTGCAGTCGTCCGCCTACATTTACAGTATTCATGAAATGCAGTGTTGGGTAAGTTACTTTAAATTAGTAACTTAGTTACTGTGGAGCAGGGAAATTATTTTACTGCTATTGTTAAATAATCATCATTATTACCATTGCATTAATAATATAATTACTAGTTACTTCTCTCAAAAGTAACTCAGTTACTTCAAGTTACTCGTTACTTTCAGAGTAACTAGTTACTAGGGAAAGTAACTTTGGTTTTACTCAGAATTCTCTTGTTAATGTGTTGCTTCCGTAACTGGATACCCAGCCAGATTGCCAGTCTTCTAGCTTGCTTACTTGCCACAAGTGCACTGTGCCACCTACCAATAGAAAGGAAAAAATAATGTGCACACTTCCACGAGAGAAATCCCACACCTGATTCTATCCTAGCCTGCTTTTTACATCCAACACAAAAACTGCAGTCGTGGTGCTTTCGATTGTACTCAGAACTCGGAAATTCTGCCTTCTGAATAGGAAGATGTAGGTAACACCAGACTGCAGATGAGCTGCATACAGGGCTGGACTGGGACAGAAAATTGGCCCGGAGAATTTGACTAGAGACCGGCCCACCATTATAGGAAAAATCAAAAGCCTTTCCCTGTTAATGCCCTACCTGCCCCCTGGCAACACTTTGCTAGACCCGCCCCTGCACAGTTACCAGCTGTCAGCTACCTAAAAAAGGATCCTGGTGTTATTTGTCTCTCAGAAACAGCTCATAACTTCAACTCATCCATGTCACCTAAAAGGTAAACCTGTTTCTCCATCACAGCTCTGATGATTCAGTAAGGACATCTCCTGGTTTCATCTTCATGTTTCCCTCTCACCACATATCCAAACCGTATCATGACCAGCAGCTTTTTTACAGCTGTGGCTCCAGCAAACATCAGCTGATACTAGAAATTAATATTAAATAAATTCTAACAACAGCTGATCAAGCTTAAACGTGCTGCTGTTGTTTAGCGCGACATCCGCTGGTTTTCTCTTTCTGGCGCAAAGTGGGCGATAAATAAACAAGAGAGAAAAGCCGATCAGCTGATCATTGATCAGTTTCATGATTGAAGTAGAAACGGGAGAGAGGGGAGAGAATGAGAGAAGAAGAGGCAGCTGTGCAGCAAAGACACAGAATAACTCCAGCTTGGTGTCTGTTTCATTGTAGCTGAAATCCGGGACAAACTGTTCCTTTTCACCTCAATAAGAAACGCGTAATATTTTCTCTGAATACGAGACGATTATGGGACGGTTGGCAACTCTAATATTTAACCTTATGAACAAAATAAAGTTCAACATCAGTAACATAGCACCCACCCAGCTGTATAGAAACTCCGTCATGCTAGCTAGTACGCAGTACGAAAAAGTCAGCATAACGAAAATAAACTCCACCTAAACTTGGTTCATATCTGACCCAGATGGACTGCAGGTTATAACTTCTTACCTGAAGTTCAGTTCACCTGACACTCGGACCGGCGGCCGCTTCGGGTCTCTCCTCTTGCCTCCCCTTTCCTTCATCCACCTGCTGGCTTCCACCACTTGCTAATGTTATTGAATCTGTGGAAGCTCCGCGATAGCCACCACACGAAGTAACGAATAACGAGCCTATCTAAATCCCAGTAACGAGTAACGCGTTCCTGGTTTTGGCATAATAACTAGTTACCGAGCTCGTTACCACAATAATAACGTAGTTACTGTAACGCGTTACTTAATAACGCGTTAGTCCCAACACTGATGAAATGCCACCCAGACAGGATTCACCTGTTTTAATCAATATAACTTTTGAGGCAGTTTGCTTTGACTCCAACCTGGCAACCCAACTCAAGCCACCTGTTGACCTTTATTTTGTTTAGATATCTCTATTCTGCTGCAGTCCTGGGTTTACTAATAGCTGCATTTCCCAATTAAAGCCACAGCTGACAGTTCAGGCTTTACTTTGGAAGATCATAAGTTTATTTGCTCTGTAGCTTTTAATCATAATGTTCCTAGATACCAATTTAACGTCACACTCTATATTTAAGCTACTAAGGACAGTACACAGAAACCTGCTCATCCCAGGAACCAGGCTGTGATGAGGTCCACTATGGGCAACTGTTGCGGAGAAATGGCAAAATTGAGAAAGAAAGATAACGAAAGATAAGAGAGACAACAAAATTAGAAAGACAACGCAGGAAATCCCACACCTTGCTTTCAAAAACACTTTCTGAACCTACACCACTCAGAGAAGAACACACACCTGAGGACTCCAAAACACAAACTTACAGTGGGGCAAAAAGGTATTTAGTCAGCCACCGATTGTGCAAGTTCCCCACCTAAAATGATGACAGAGGTCAGTAATTTGCACCAGAGGTACACTTCAACTGTGAGAGACAGAATGTGAAAAAAAAATCCATGAATCCACATGGTAGGATTTGTAAAGAATTTATTGGTAAATCAGGGTGGAAAATAAGTATTTGGTCAATAACAAAAATACAACTCAATACTTTGTAACATAACCTTTGTTGGCAATAACAGAGGTCAAACGTTTACTATAGGTCTTTACCAGGTTTGCACACACAGTAGCTGGTATTTTGGCCCATTCCTCCATGCAGATCTTCTCGAGAGCAGTGATGTTTTGGGGCTGTCGCCGAGCAACACGGACTTTCAACTCCCGCCACAGATTTTCTATGGGGTTGAGGTCTGGAGACTGGCTAGGCCACTCCAGGACTTTCAAATGCTTCTTACGGAGCCACTCCTTTGTTGCCCGGGCGGTGTGTTTTGGATCATTGTCATGTTGGAAGACCCAGCCTCGTTTCATCTTCAAAGTTCTCACTGATGGAAGGAGGTTTTGGCTCAAAATCTCATGATACATGGCCCCATTCATTCTGTCCTTAACACGGATCAGTCGTCCTGTCCCCTTGGCAGAAAAACAGCCCCATAGCATGATGTTTCCACCCCCATGCTTCACAGTAGGTATGGTGTTCTTGGGATGCAACTCAGTATTCTTCTTCCTCCAAACACGACGAGTTGAGTTTATACCAAAAAGTTCTACTTTGGTTTCATCTGACCACATGACATTCTCCCAATCCTCTGCTGTATCATCCATGTGCTCTCTGGCAAACTTCAGACGGGCCTGGACATGTACTGGCTTCAGCAGCGGAACACGTCTGGCACTGCGGGATTTGATTCCCTGCCGTTGTAGTGTGTTACTGATGGTGACCTTTGTTACTTTGGTCCCAGCTCTCTGCAGGTCATTCACCAGGTCCCCCCGTGTGGTTCTGGGATCTTTGCTCACCGTTCTCATGATCATTTTGACCCCACGGGATGAGATCTTGTGTGGAGCCCCAGATCGAGGGAGATTATCAGTGGTCTTGTATGTCTTCCATTTTCTGATGATTGCTCCCACAGTTGATTTTTTCACACCAAGCTGCTTGCCTATTGTAGATTCACTCTTCCCAGTCTGGTGCAGGTCTACAATACTTTTCCTGGTGTCCTTCGAAAGCTCTTTGGTCTTGGCCATGGCGGAGTTTGGAGTCTGACTGTTTGAGGCTGTGGACAGGTGTCTTTTATACAGATGATGAGTTCAAACAGGTGCCATTCATACAGGTAACGAGTGGGGGACAGAAAAGCTTCTTACAGAAGACGTTACAGGTCTGTGAGAGCCAGAGATTTTCCTTGTTTGAGGTGACCAAATACTTATTTTCCACCCTAATTTACGAATAAATTCTTTACAAATCCTACCATGTGGATTCATGGATTTTTTTTCCACATTCTGTCTCTCACAGTGGAAGTGTACCTCTGGTGCAAATTACTGACCTCTGTCATCATTTTAAGTGGGGGAACTTGCACAATCGGTGGCTGACTAAATACTTTTTTGCCCCACTGTAACAATGTGGTGTATGCTGTACAGTGCAGCGAGGAATGCTCAGACCTCTACATCGGAGAGACCAAACAGCCACTTCACAAGCGCATGGCACAACACAGAAGAGCCACCTCCACAGGACAAGACTCAGCAGTCCATCTGCATCTTAAGGATAAAGGTCACTCTTTCGAGGATGCCAATGTTCACATTTTGGACAGAGAGGACAGATGGTTTGAAAGAGGAGTGAAAGAAGCATCTATGTCCACTGTGAGCGACCATCTTTGAACAGAGGCGATGGTTTACGACACCAACTGTCTGCCATCTATAATCCAGTTTTGAGATCCCTCCACAGATGCCTTAACGCCCACTCACATCCTGGGCCATCTGATCTCAGGAATTCGCATGATAGGGTGGGGCCAGGTTTCACAATGAGCTCACCTGAAACCCTGGCTGATTGGGACCCACACCCAGTTTCACACCTTGGCTCATGTGATTAGGTAGAGGATCATCAGGGGGTCCATTGTCCCTCTTTGGGGGGGAAACTCCCACTGGGTTTAAATCTGGGACTCTCCACCATTTGACCTTAGAACTGAAGAAGCTTCTCGGATGAGAGGTGAAACGTCTTCAAGCACCTTAGACTATGTTTAACTGTGTTATAGAGTCTGACAGCTGCCGGTAGCGCTCCTTCCTACACTGTAGGTGTAAAAGTCTACTGCTGAACGAGCTGCTCAGTGCTCGTACAGTCTCACGCAGGGAGGTGGGAGGTGTTGTCCATGATGGCTGTTAGCTTAGACAACATCCTCTCCTCCCCAACCCAGTGTTGCCAACTCCTCAGTAAGGAAAATCGCTATTGGTTGTCCTAAAAGTCGCTAGAAGCCGCTAAATGACGTCACCACCTAATTTGCATAATTGGTCATGCTAATCTAATTGTAACCTATGCTGTTGGAGAGAGAAATAACATCGTGGAAGAGACATAAAGTGAGTAAAAAACGTCCTAAATGCATTTAGAGTTCATTTAGAACTACAAATTAAATTTCTTTTAGCAATCATTGTTTTTTAATGTCACAATTCCAACCCTGGTCCTTTACCCGGGCTTGGACCGGCAAGTGACCCGAAATAGGCACTCTGGTGGAGTTACTTTGTGTGTGTGTGTTTATAAGTAGTTTTAAACCTTGTGATCCACAAAACAGCATAAGAGTAAAAGAGTACAGGGAATGCAGAATTATTAGGCAAATGAGTATTTTGTCCACATCATCCTCTTCATGCATGTTGTCTTACTCCAAGCTGTATAGGCTCGAAAGCCTACTACCAATTAAGCATATTAGGTGATGTGCATCTCTGTAATGAGAAGGGGTGTGGTCTAATGACATCAACACCCTATATCAGGTGTGCATAATTATTAGGCAACGTCCTTTCCTTTGGCAAAATGGGTCAAAAGAAGGACTTGACAGGCTCAGAAAAGTCAAAAGTAGTGAGATATCTTGCAGAGGGATGCAGCAGTCTCAAAATTGCAAAGCTTCTGAAGCGTGATCATCGAACAATCAAGCGTTTCATTCAAAATAGTCAACAGGGTCGCAAGAAGCGTGTGGAAAAACCAAGGCGCAAAATAACTGCCCATGAACTGAGAAAAGTCAAGCGTGCAGCTGCCAAGATGCCACTTGCCACCAGTTTGGCCATATTTCAGAGCTGCAACATCACTGGAGTGCCCAAAAGCACAAGGTGTGCAATACTCAGAGACATGGCCAAGGTAAGAAAGGCTGAAAGACGACCACCACTGAACAAGACACACAAGCTGAAACGTCAAGACTGGGCCAAGAAATATCTCAAGACTGGTTTTTCTAAGGTTTTATGGACTGATGAAATGAGAGTGAGTCTTGATGGGCCAGATGGATGGGCCCGTGGCTGGATTGGTAAAGGGCAGAGAGCTCCAGTCCGACTCAGACGCCAGCAAGGTGGAGGTGGAGTACTGGTTTGGGCTGGTATCATCAAAGATGAGCTTGTGGGGCCTTTTCGGGTTGAGGATGGAGTCAAGCTCAACTCCCAGTCCAACCCGTTCTCACTCCCAAAGCGTAACATTTTACGCTAGGTGACAAATCGTCACCATATTACGTTTTCGGCTACCCACCACGTTCCTAAATGACGACCTCGGAAAAAGAGGAAATATGAGAACCGTCTGGACTGAACCTACACATGTTCGCTCTTTTTCTTCAAATCGCTTAGAAACACGCTATTTAACATCATTAAAGTCCTGGTTTAGGTCAGGAATAAGGTTATGGTCAGGGCTAGGGATAAGGTTAGGTTTAGGGCTGGAATACAGGGCTGGAACGTCTACTACCGCGGGAGCGTCATTGCACTGGATTCCAGCCTTAACCCGCCGCGTACCATAAGAACGCCGAAGGTCTCCTTTCGCGTTCCTCAGGAACGCCGCGGGACGTGACAAAACGTCGACATGTTACGCCTCGGGAGTGAGAACGCTCTGCCCAGTCCTACTGCCAGTTTCTGGAAGACACCTTCTTCAAGCAGTGGTACAGGAAGAAGTCTGCATCCTTCAAGAAAAACATGATTTTCATGCAGGACAATGCTCCATCACACGCGTCCAAGTACTCCACAGCGTGGCTGGCAAGAAAGGGTATAAAAGAAGAAAAACTAATGACATGGCCTCCTTGTTCACCTGATCTGAACCCCATTGAGAACCTGTGGTCCATCATCAAATGTGAGATTTACAAGGAGGGAAAACAGTACACCTCTCTGAACAGTGTCTGGGAGGCTGTGGTTGCTGCTGCACGCAATGTTGATGGTGAACAGATCAAAACACTGACAGAATCCATGGATGGCAGGCTTTTGAGTGTCCTTGCAAAGAAAGGTGGCTATATTGGTCGCTGATTTGGTTTTGTTTGGTTTTTGAATGTCAGAAATGTATATTTGTGAATGTGGAGATGTTATATTGGTTTCACTGGTAAAAATAAATAATTGAAATGGGTATATATTTGTTTTTTGTTAAGTTGCCTAATAATTATGCACAGTAATAGTCACCTGCACACACAGATATCCCCCTAAAATAGCTCAAACTAAAAACAAACTAAAAACTACTTCCAAAAACATTCAGCTTTGATATTAAATAGTTTTTTGGGTTCATTGAGAACATGGTTGTTGTTCAATAATAAAATTATTCCTCAAAAATACAACTTGCCTAATAATTCTGCACTCCCTGTAGTCGTGTGTCTTTGGCACTTCAGCAATAAAGCTGTGTTTTTGAGTCGAACTCTGCCTGACGAGTCTGCATGTTGGGTCTCCTTCACCCTTTGCCTCATGACAGGTTTTTATGTGGTCCAGTGATACTTTGGCCAACGGTCAGGTCAGTGATCACAGTTTCATCTTTGTTATGTAAATACTCATTTCTCTCTGTTGTCTTACAGTATGAATATTGTGGTAATGGTAACCTGAAAGAAACCAGTAAGTGTTCCTTTGCCACAAGGAGTCGCCATGGCCAGAAAGCTTCACATCTTTGACTGGACAGCGTTTTACGCCACATGCTCCTGGTGACACAGCACCAATCAGGATTTCATAATGACTGAGTGAAAATAGGCTTTAAGCTTTTTAAAGGGTCTCAACATCTCTGTACATGTTTTAATGCTAAATGACATTTAATATGTGTCGTGTTGATGGGTTTGAGGGAAGGTAATGTGCACGCATAACTTGCTTCTCCGGTGAGGGTTAAGTGTATCCTGCGGCATAAAAGTGGGCACCACTGGCTTATCCTCATCAACATGAAGAAATGCAGCTTCTGATAGGTGGGAGAATAAAGTACAACGGAGCTTGATTTAAGTAAGAAATAAAGAATGAGAAGCAAAGCAAGCAAACACATGTGTGAAATCAGCTAAAGGCATTAAACTCAGTGAATTCTAATTACATTGCATCCTGTTGTTGAATGAATCACATATTCTACAATAACAAATAGAAAATGATTTTAATGTAACCAGTAGCCTGATACAGGTTTGATGTTACTTGGTGATTTGAAAGTGTCAGAATAGGAAAGAAAAAGGTTCGGCTCTTCTGCCCTCTGCTCTTCTTCCCTTTTCGATCTTGAGCGATCGTGGCTCAAGAGTTGGGAGTTCGCCTTGTAATCGGAAGGTTGCCGGTTCGAGCCCCTGCTTGGACAGTCTCGGTCGTTGTGTCCTTGGGCAAGACACTTCACCCGTTGCATACTGGTGGTGGTCAGAGGGCCCGGTGGCGCCAGTGTCCGGCAGCCTCGCCTCTGTCAGTGCGCCCCAGGGTGGCTGTGGCTACAATGTAGCTGCCATCACCAGTGTGTGAATGTGTGTGTGAATGGGTGGATGACTGGATATGTAAAGCTCTTTGGGGTCCTTAGGGACAAGTAAAGCGCTATATAAATACAGGCCATTTACCATTTTTCTGGGAGGCAGAGCGTACAGCCCGGGGAGGTGTGAGAAGCCAGATCGGGCACCCTCCTTCCGGCTCTCCTCTCTGCTCTCTCCTGTCTTATCTCATTTACTTGTCTTACTTCTTACGTCTAGTGATAATGGCCTAAACACCCGATGAATCCAACATCCACTACTGACGATGTGTCCCAAATTTTAATATGATAATTTAGATCAGATCTCTAATCCCTAAACCTAATCAAGGAAAAATGGCAGATTAGCCTGGGTAAAAGAACGAAGGTTGAGGCACAAAACGATGTGTGCTGCTGGAAAAGTTTCTGGGCTGCTTTTCCTCATAACAGCCATCCCTCAAGAGTTTTTCATTTAAAGCGATGCATTGTCAGGGATCCTAACAGCTAGTCCTTTACTGAATCAGAACTCTGGAGTGATCCAGTGACCGCTGCGACAGGGCAGCTGACAATCAGGGAAAGACCAGATGACAGCCTGGAAAGACTGCTGACAGGAGGGAATAGACCCTAATGGGGCTGGTGTGGGTTAGTGCCTCATACCAGCAGGACCCAGCGCTTTTTAGTGTACTTGGGTACACCCATTATTACTACACAGGGCTGGACTGGGACAAAAAATCGGCCTGGGCATTTTGACTAGAGACCGGCCCCCCAGGTATTATAGGAAAAACCATAAAGCCTTTGAATGAAAACAAACACTGTTGTGACAGTGATGTACAGTCTTGTTGGTATATATGTATGATTTCTATATGTTGTACATCAGATAAAAACTTTGGTTGTAAGATTCAGATAATTATTTAATAACAGCGAGACATTTTAAATGAGAATAACAAAGAAAAGTATTTCTTTGTGCCCCCCCTCTCCCTGTTAATGCCCTACCTGCCCCCCTGGCAAAACTTTGCTAGACCCGCCCCTGCACAGTTACCAGCTGTCAGCTACTTAGAAAAGGATCCTGGTGTTATTTGTCTCTCAGAAACAGCTCATAACTTCAACTCATTCATGTCACCTAAAAGGTAAACCTGTTTCTCCATCACAGCTCTGATGGTACAAGATGGCGCTGGAGTGACGGCAGCCTTTCCAAGTAGCTCTGCAACACCGCACCTTTTTTGTTAACTTTAACTTTTTAGACTAGGCTTTTCAAACTTTTTTTCACCTTCCTCTACTTATACCTCTTAGATATAGCGATACAAGATGGATAATGCACTTTTCAAAACTTCTGGAACCAGCTCCTTCATCTATTCGAGAGTGGAGCTGCTGGCACTAAGAACAAAGGCACAGACCGGCATGCGACACAACATCCCGGCCGAGCTAAAGAGGAGCTACAGAGGCTGCAAAGCTGGAGCGAGGAGAGCGGATCACCGGAGGCGATTCAAACCATCAATCCCGACAGTGATCATGGGCAACGTGAACTCGTTACAGAATAAGATTGACGAACTGTGCGCTCTGAACAACCACAGACTATACCGTGAGTGCAGCTTGTTTATCTTCACGGAGACGTGGCTAACCGAGCTAACGCCGCAGGCTAACGTAGACCTATGTGGTTTCACATCCGTGAGAGCCGATAGGGACACGCAGGCCAGCGGAAAAAGCAGAGGTGGGGGACTCATTGTCTGCGTTAACAACAGATACTGTAACCCTGGACACGTCTCCGTTAAAGTTTCGGTATGCCGTCCGGACCTGGAGCTGCTAGCTGTTAGCTTGCGGCCATATTATCTACCTCGGGAGTTCAGTCATGTGATCTGTGTGTGTGTTTACATCCCTCCGAGGGCCGACGCAACAGCTGCCTGTGAGAAAATACACACAGTCACAGCAAGACTTCAGACACAAAACCCCGAGGCTTTCATTATTATATCTGGAGACTTTAACCATGCCACACTGGACTCTACTCTGGCTGCTTTTCACCAGTTTGTGAATTGTCCCACAAGGAGCAACAGGACAATTGACCTACTGTATGCTAATGTGAGAGATGCATACAGAGCCACCCCCCTCCCCCCACTAGGGAAGTCAGACCACAACCTGGTTTACCTACAGCCACAATACACACCCCTCGTCCAAAGGCAGCCGGTCACAACGCGCTCCATCCGGAGATGGACCCCAGAAAAGGAGGATGCTCTGAGAGACTGCTATGACACCACAGACTGGGATGTGCTCCTGAGCCCACATGGTGAGGACATAGAGGGGGCGACACACTGTCTTACAGACTACCTCAACTTTTGTGTGGACACGGTCGCCCCTGCTAAGACGGTACGGTGTTATCCTAATAACAAACCGTGGGTAACACAGGAAGTCAAAGCTGTCCTCAACATGAAGAAGAAGGCTTTCAGGAGCAAAGTGAAGGAGGAGATGAAGGCAGCACAGCGGGAGGTGAAACGCTGCCTGAGGGAAGCAAAGGACACCTACAGGAGGAAGGTGGAGCAGAAGTTGGAGAGGAACAATATGAGGGAGGTCTGGAATGGTGTGAAAACCATCACAGGCCACAACACCAAGAAAAGCACAGTGGGGGGGACTGTGGAGAAGGCAAACGAACTCAACAACTTCTTCAACAGGTTTGACCAGCCCACAACCCCCCCACCCTCACCCTCACCTTCACTACAGAGTCCAATCCCCACTCTCCTACCTCCCTCGCTTCCCCCCCTTCCTGACACCATGACACCCCCCTCCTCCAATCCCTCTCTCAGCAGCAAGACATCTCCCCCCCTCCCCTCCTCCCAAACATCTCCCAGTGTCACAGTGGATCAGGTCAGGAGACAACTGAGGAAGCTTCGCCCCAGAAAGGCAGCAGGCCCAGACAAGGTGTGTCCTAGGATGCTTAAGGCGTGTGCTGCTGAACTTGGGGAGCCGCTACAACGAGTCTTCAACCTCAGTCTGCGACTGGGGAGAGTGCCCACCCTATGGAAGACATCCTGCATCGTCCCGGTCCCCAAAAGGAACCGGCCCAATGAGCTGAATGACTTCCGACCGGTGGCACTGACGTCACATCTTATGAAGACTCTAGAGCGGCTCTTCCTCAACTTCCTCCGACCACAGGTACAACATGCCCAGGACCCACTACAGTTTGCATACAAGGCGGGTGTCGGAGTGGAGGATGCCATCCTGTACCTCCTACACAGAGCCCACTCACACCTGGATGGGGGAAAAGGCACGGTCAGGATCCTGTTTCTTGACTTTTCCAGTGCCTTTAATACCATCCGGCCCTGTATGCTTCAGGAAAAACTGAACAGGATGGAGGTGGACCCCTGCCTGGTGGCCTGGATCTCCGACTACCTCACCGACAGACCACAGTACGTCAGGCTGAAGGACATCACGTCTGACACTGTGGTCAGCAGCACAGGAGCACCACAGGGAACTGTGCTATCCCCTCTTCTCTTCACCCTGTACACCTCTGACTTCTGCTACAACTCTGAATTATGCCATATTCAGAAGTTTGCAGATGACACGGCCATCATGGGGTGTATCTGGGATGATCAGGAAGAGGAGTACAGAAGTCTGGTGAGGAACTTTGTCGCATGGAGTCACACAAACCACCTGCAACTCAACACCTCAAAGACTAAGGAACTGGTTGTGGACTTCGGGAGGTCCAGAGAAGGTCCACTGCCGGTTCAGATAGAGGGGGAGGAGGTGGAGGTGGTCAACAAGTACAAGTACCTCGGGCTGTGGGTGGACAATAAACTGGACTGGTCATGCAACACAGAGCACCTGTATAAAAAAGCCCAAAGCCGACTGTACTTCCTCAGGAGGCTGAGGTCTTTTAACATCTGCAGGAAGCTCCTGAGGATGTTTTACCAGTCGGTGGTTGCTGGAGTACTTTTCTATGCTGTGGTGTGCTGGGGGAGCAGCACAGCAAAGAAGGACTCATCCAGGCTGGAGAAACTGATCAGGAGGGCTAGCTCTGTGGTCGGCATGAAGCTGGACACTCTGGTGACAGTGGCAGAGAAAAGGACATTAAAGAAACTGATGGACATTATGAACAAAATATCAGTAACATCATAGCACCCACCCAGCTGTATAGAAACTCCGTCATGCTAGCTAGTACGCAGTACGAAAAAGTCAGAATAACGAAAATAAACTCCACCTAAACTTGGTTTATATCTGATCCAGATAGACTGCAGGTCAGAACTTCTTACCTGAAGTTCAGTTCACCTGACACTCGGACCAGCGGCCGCTTCAGGTCTCTGCTCCTCCTGCCTCCCCTTTCCTCCTCCACCTGCTGGCCTCCACCACTTGATAATGTTACTGAATCTGTGGAAGCTCCGTGATAGCCACCACACAAAGTAACGAATAACGAGCCTATTTAAATCCCAGTAACGAGTAACGCGTTCCTGGTTTTGGCATAATAACTAGTTACCGAGCTCGTTACCACAATAATAACGTAGTTACTGTAACGCGTTACTTAATTAGTCCCTACACTGCTGATGACACAGATGAAAACACTACACAGGAAACAATTTAGTCAGCTGAAACATCCATGTTTGAGCTGGTTTCTGTTTCTGAACAAGAAACTGAAGCAAAGGAGATTCTGGCTTCATTTCATGGTTTGATCAAAGAGCTGAAACTGTATCACTGTGTCGTGCTTTTGTATTTCTGGGGCAGTTTGAGTTCTTGTTGGCAGAGTCGTGACCACGTTTGAGAGGGAGAGTTTCAGGGATCAGTCTGAGTTATTATTTTACTGGTTCTGCATCACTTTATATTCAGTACTGGTGTGTGATTTGTTGCAGTGATCTGATGGGTAAAATCTGAAAAACAGGAAACTCATCCAGTGAAATTACGTGGTTGGTGAGCCTGAGAAATATTTTGATGGCACAAAATATTCACACAGATTACTAAGGTCTGATGTGTAAAGGCCTTTAGACTAAGAGTGGGCTTTCCAGTGTAGTTAGGGTTCCAGTTAAACAAGCAGGAGTTATGGTCAGGATTCATTTTATTGCAATGTAATGTAATGTAATGATGTGTGAGGACAGCTACAGCTCTCTCGGTTCCTATGTAGTTAACAAGACTAGGAGCTGCTGCATGCTCAGTTTTACAGGGTTACATCAGGCCTCTGTCTCTCTTACACAGTGCACACAGTGCACACACATGCTTGCACATGGCACTGATCTTATCTGAGCATGTTGTCACTTTTTGTCTCAACATGTTTCTCATTGATCGTCTCTCAGGTTATCAGGTTATCAGTCTGTCTGTTTTCCATCTTCCAAAACTGCAACAATTGCAAAATATGTTTTTGAGCTGATATTTACCAAAACATATTCATCACAAGTAGAAATAATCCCCCTGCATCATTCTTCATGTCCAGCTGAATGACTCTTCAGAATGGGTACTAGTGTTTACCTGAGTGCAAACACACACAAACACGTGTGCCTTCCATTAGTGTGATGTACAGGTGGAAGGAAGCCTTTCACTCTGTCATTTGGAGGAGAAAGTGTGCGTCTGTCTGTAAATAGGAACATGGATGGTGTGGTTGGCCAGGAGCACAGCACACCCTTCCCCAAACACACAAACACTGAGAAACAACGACGTTACCCACACATCAAAACCCCACAGAGGGTCTCCTGTGGACCGATCTGTTCAGTGCTGTGTCCGCTGTCTAAAACTGAACTAAAAATAGATGCAAAAAGTTTTAGACTAATTTCACAACTGGTATTCATATCCTGGAGCATGTTTCTAATTCTGCTGACAGCAGGAGGCGCCACATTCACCCATCCACACTGACAGCCTCTGTGTCAGCACTTCAAACAGCTCTCATTCACACAACAAGACTACTTGAAAGTCACACAGTGATACCACTATTAAT